>NC_089831.1:24860641-24979857 GCF_035046505.1 Tiliqua scincoides
ATGGTCTGTTCAAAAAAGGAATCACTGATCATGACATTCCTTCTGGCGTAATCAACGACAGAAACAACAAAAGCATATTGTAAAGCAAAGCTCTTTTTCAACACGAAGTCTGTAACATGGATGCAGCAAGAAGCCTTGCTGAAATTGACAGCTCAGGCTCTGGGTTGTCTGCTTAAAACATTATTGATTGCAGTGGAGTTTGCTGTGCAATCTGAAGAGTGTTTGTTGATTCAGGAGTAAGTTGCACTGAGTTCTGTGGCACTTACTCTCTGGTAGGCGTGCTGAAGATTGCAGCTTTGAGCACACCTGGGTTGCTTTGATAGCTGTACATCTGCATGCGTTCTAGTTTCTGTTTGGGCTTTACATTTTATTTATCTACCTTTGTGACATATGATTAATCTGTGGAATTCATTGCCACAGGATGTGGTGATGGTACCTGGCTTAGATACCTTTAAAAGGGGATTGGACAGATTGATGGAGGAAAAGCCCATCACAAGTTACAAGCCATGATGGGAATGCACAGTCTTCTGGTTCTAGGCTACCTCTGAATACCAGGCACAAGGGAGCAGCACCAGGATGCAGGTGTCTTGTCTTGTGTGCTTCTAGATGCCTCTGGTGGGCCACTGTGAGATGCAGGAAGCTGGACTAGACAGGTCTTTGGCCTGACCCAGAGGGGCTCTTCTTATGAAGGCATCACCACCCAGTAGGGTCTGCTTCTCCATTAGGAATTTGGGGGCTTGTATGGTCAAAGAAGTCTCAGGCAATTCTTTGAGGCCAGGCTGCTTGCAGCATTAAGTCCCACACTTTGAAGTGAGCCTGCAAGGGGACTGGTAACCCACAGAGCTCCTTCAGTACTGGCATTCCTGTGGTTTATGTCTCCCATAGAGGAAGGGCACATTTTGTCACAGTTTGGAATTGACGTGCCCCTGCCATGTCATGCACTTCCAGTTCTTGGGTCTTCTGCATCGTGTCCTGCTGTGCCAGCCTGCTCTGCCTTCCGAGTGCTGCCCTGTTTTCTGCTGACGAAGGCGTCCAGCGGGCGCCAGTGTTGGGGCGCCTTTTTAAACGGCGGCATCGTGCCCAGAGTTGGATTTCCCTTGTCAGGACAATGACCAGCAGTGCTGTGATGTCGACATGGCTTTGTGGCAGGCGGGCTACCTGGCGGCGTGTGTTGGGGTCGACCTTGCCGAGTTGGAGTGGAAGCCAGGCTTGAAACCTGCTGCGTCTGCAGGATCACAGGCGGGTGGGGATGGGGGTGGGGGTGACGGCAGCTTAGTGGAAAGGTAGAGAATACTGCAAAAGGAATAAACTCCATTATGCTGCTTGAATGGCAAAGGCCTGTCCCTGGAGGGCTCCAGCTGCCATAGGAGGCATATTCTGAAGGACAGAAATGCTGATCTTCTTGGCAACATTAATTGCAGTTAAGTGTATTTTATTCATCTAAAATGGTGATTCCCAAATGTTTTAGCATTGGGACCCACTTTTAAAAATAACACTCTGTTGGGACCCACCTAGCTTCACAAAACTTTAAAAAAAAATTTGACGTAGAAATATTTATTTATTATTTATTTACTTGTTTATTTATTTGCCATAAAAACCCCTCGTTTCATGTCTTGTAATGGCATTTCGTAATGAGGCAGTCCTTGGAGTTGGCCTACTTGAGGGGCTGCAGGGCTGAGTTATGTGACCCAACTTTCCACTGCCCCCTTTCCACTTTGTCATTGGTGGACTTGGAAAAAAGCACACCAGAAGAAAAGATGCTCAGACATTTATCTCCCTGAATTTCCACAAGCTTGCAAATGGCTGAAGCTTGGCGGTTTGCAGCGCAGTTAGCAGCTATCTGATTTTTGAATAGCTTCGGGGAGCCAATTCGTTATCTGTTCTTTCTATCACTCAATGATAATTTCCAATGATCTTTCATTGGAGGATCTGCAGGACCCACCAGAAACCGAGTCACGACCCACCAAGTGAGTCCCAACCCACATTTTGAGAAACGCTGATCTAAAATATTTGTAGCCTTCCTCCGTGACTAAGAGTTGCCAGATTGGCTAAAATATATCACATGTTATATATGTGGGTGCCCACAAATGTGGGGGATAGGAAAGCAGGGTGTTCGTTCATTCATCATTCATTCAATATAAAAAGGACCTAATCTTAAAAAATGCATTATAAAATCTAATTAGTAGCAGTGTTATGCCGAGCAACGGAAGCATCACTGGGACAATCCAAAGCCAGTAAGGAGAGAATGGAGGAGATGGCCTAGAGGTGGCTTTGGTGCCACCACAGAGAAAGCCCCCTGTGCCCCATTGCCAACCACTGTCCTTGAGAGCAGGGCCTGTGAGAAAGAGGGAGGTTCATATGGGAACAAGCTGCCCTTAAAGTAGATCTAGCATTGGCACCTGTTTTCCAGCCCGGACTTCCACATGGGGATGAACTGCATCCTTCAGCTGTCACTGAGAACATGGCTTTGCCATGCAGTCATCGAGGGCTGTAGAGAAATGCTAGAGGCGTGATTGCCCCTATACTGCACTTACTCATCCCCTCTTGTGGCTGTTTTGTCAGGTTTTCCTGAAGAGCTTCTGTCTGGCTTCAGGCAGCGGTGGCCCTGCAGAAGTGAGTGCCTCTGCCTCAGGAAATTGCTTCTGTTGCAGCAGCATCGGCTCTCGTGACATCTGAAATTGTCTTGAGCCCTGTCCAGGGTCTCTGTGTGTGTCCTGGATTCCCCAGGTGCCTTCAGGGATACGGGCAGCTTCTCACCTGCCTTCTTGCCCGCACACAGCTGCCGCTCCTTTCAGGAGCCACTTGTCGTGCATGGCAGAGACGGCCCAGAGCTTCGAACTGGATTCCTCCCTGCTTTTATTCTCTGTCCAGGGACTCTGGTGTCTCTTGACCCAGCTGCTAATTGGTGAAGGTGTCTTGTCCTGGTTCCTCTTTTCCAGCAACAGCTGCAGGCGTACGTGGCCTGGGTGAACGCTCAGCTGAAGAAGAGGCCGGCCATCAAGCCCGTGCAGGACCTGAGGCTGGATCTCCGGGATGGGGTCATCCTGGCTTCCCTCGTCGAGATTGTGGGTCAGTGGAACAGTGCTCTTTGCAGGCATGGGGGGGGGGGGTTATTGGCATTTGCCCCCAAGCTGGTGGCAGCCAGAGCAAGCTGGCTTCCAAGGCCACTTGAGCTATTGTTGGGAAGGGTTGAGAAATGCTCCTCAAGCAGAATCCCTGAGCTTGCCTGAAATGTCGGTCCTGCCCCACCTGTCTTCAGAGGAAAAAGTGTGGATCACAGAGGCAAATGTTCTTCCAGAGTCCTTATGTTTTAGCAACACATCATGTGCTAATTGGAGGGTTTTGTGGTGTGGCCTCAGATGCTCTGATTGACTGACTTGCAATGCCAGGAACTGTTTTAAGGAAATGATGAAAGACTTGTCTTGCCACAAAACTGGCATAAGGATTACATACATTTTATTTGTAAGGGTTCAAACCATCTGGTGGTGGTGTGTGTGTGTGTGTGTGTGGAGTAGCCCAGGTCAAAGCAAACAGGCTCTGCCCCAGTTTCTGCGGGCCTTTCAAATTGCCGCCTGATTTTGATGATCTCAGGCAAACACTGTTGCAAGTGAAGAGTCAGCCATACAGTGCCTGGACTAGCCAGGCATGGGAGAACAAAGGCAGGGAGAAACACCAAGGTACAGTTGCTATGACCCTAAGCATGCTTACCTAGGAACTTGGTGGGAGTTGATTGTCAGTAAACCTGGGTATGAATTGGCCAGTGGTGTAGCTAAAGGGGGGCAGAGGGGTACATTGCCCTAGGTATCACACCTGGAGGGGGTGCCAGCCCACACCCCTGACAGCTAATCCTGAGGGAGGCAGAGCTGGAGCTGGCCTGCCTGCCATGTCTCCCATCCTGTGTTGTGAAGGAGAGGTGTAGGAGAAGGTGCAACAGGTGTAGGAGAAGGAGGCTCCCTCACCACCTCAGTTCCTCCTCCTGCCCCCCTTGTGGGTGCTTAGAGTGGTTGTGAGCCACTCTGGGCAGCCAACTGCTTTTTTGGTGGAAAAAGTGGCCAGCTGCTCTGAACGGCTCACAACTGCTCCAAGCACTGTGACTTGAAAGTAATTGCGGTGATGTAATCATGTCACAGCAATTACTTCCGGGTCAGGCAATGGGTGAGGGTGACGTGGTGTAGCTGGCCCAGGGTGCCAGAGGGACCAGCTACGCCACTGGAGCAGGCTGTAGAAGTGGCAGCCTAAAAATGATCTTGTGGGTCCCAAAGAACAGCTGTGAAAACTGCTGGGTGGAACAAAGACCATCCCCTGGTCTGTGGGTTTCCAAGTTCCATGTTTCCTGGTGCCCTGATGGACAGTAGCAAAGACCTGCATGGCTGTTTTCCTCCTTCACAAGGTTTTGTGGGTGTTAATTTCTTTGCGGCAATACCAGTATTTATTTTAAGAGGAAAATAGCAGGGTTTGACATATGGCTGTCGAGACAAATGCTGCTCTTCTCAGAGGCGGCTTGGCACAGGGGATAACTCCAGCTGATACCAGAGATAATGGATGATGCCTCTTTGCCAGCTGTACCGCAGGGTGTCCAGGCTGCCTAGTTATTCTAGGCTGCCACTGCCCTAAGAAGACGGCAAAATCTCAGCTTGTTCTCCCCTTTGCATCCCCTTCCAAGGCTTGCAGCCACTCTGTCTACCTGCAGCTGCTGCAGTAGGCAATTATTTTCACAGAGGCTGGCTCTTTGTGGTATTTATTCTGTGTCTCTTTCACAGCTGGTGAGAAACTGAGCGGAGTTCAGGTCAGTCCCACCAGCCAGCAGGAGATGCGGGAGAATGTGGACAAAGTTCTACAGTTTGTGGCCTCCAAAAAGATCCGTATGCACCAGACCTCGGCCAAAGGTGAGGCTCTTCAGTGAAGCTGCAGCGCAATAAATTCCAGCCAGTCAGTCAAAACAAGCAGGCGTCTCTCTATATTTGCTTTGCAAACTTTGTCCCCCAGCATTTTCCTTGCTGAGTGGAATAAAAAGGAGATGCAAAAGTCAAACCCACGTGCTCCTTTGATCTTACTCTGGCATCGGGTTAGTCACAGTCATCACACTAACAGAGAGGAACATTGTCTGATTCTTCTTCCTGGTTTCCAGGTGGCCTCAGTGGAAATGTGGTTTGTTGCTCTGGGAACGGAGTGTGGCTAACACAAGTCATAGTGGCTAAAATTGGAAACAGAATGTGCATGACCCTCTCTCTGTTTCCAGGAGGAGGGGAAGAGTGCAACCGCACAGGTGATAGGTGTCAGCTGGGCACACTCTGAGCCTTGGTGGAAATGGTGGGCCCTCTGTGTTCCTGACAGCCCTCTGGAGGGACTGGGCAGTTGTTTCTCTTATGCTTAGAAAGATGCTGTTGCCCCCCTAAAGTTTGTAGCTTTTCTTTTCTAAGCTGCATTGGGATAATTGCAGCAGCCTGGTAAAACTGGGAGCGGATCTCTCCTTTACAAGAGGCTGGAAAAGGAGAGATTGGAGTTGTGAAAAGCCCCTCCAGTTCTGCCACTGGCATTGGCTAGCTGCTTGTACGTGACTTTGGGTCTCTGGGTCTTCTGGGTGTTTCTCAGACTGCAGCAAAGAGCACCTGATAGGACAGAACCAGATATTCCCACTCCAAATAGGACAGAATAAACTATTCCATTGCTTGCGTAGAAGTGACCATGTTGCCTTGTGGGAATTTTGTCCTGGGCATGGTCATAACATGGGCAGAGTCAGGATTGTGAGGATGCTCACCCCAGTAAGACAGCATGAGGGCAGACTGGAAGTCCAGAGTCCTAACAGCTGGGTGATTTGTTAATATTCACCCTATGCTCAGGAGGTTTACCTTGCATGTTAATGCCAGGATACAGGTGGCAGGGTGGATTGAGTAGCTGTGGAGAAGATTGCGGGGATTCTGCAATTTGCCTCGCTGAACTTTCCAAGTGTTTGGTGAATGCTGGCCCTGTTGGAGAGACGGAACGAAGGAGCCCTTGGCCTCCTCTGAAGCTGTGATCAATGGAACAAAAGAGATCACAACACAGGTTGGGGAATTGTGTTGTCACTGTCAGTTTCTACGAAGTTACAAAGCAATTGCAGTGGCTTTCATGGCTCCTCCTTCCCGAGTCCTCTAACATGGGCTACTTTCTACAAGCTCACTATTTATGTACCCCATAGACCAGAGACTCCTTCCCATCTAGAATGCCCTCTGGTACCCCATGCAGTTCAAAGCTGGTCCTGTAGGTGGCAAGCACTGATTTTCTTTTGGATTACTGTATACTGCACTCTGCTGCATCTCTACAGACCCTAATGGAAGCTGCTGTACCTTGCTAAGGGCACAAGGCTGCTGCCAAAAACTGCTACCCCATTGTCAAGTTCTCTCCCTTCTGAAATGTGTGTCTTGACTGTCCTGGGGTGCATTCTCCTTGCCTTTAGTCTCCTTCATTGGCCTTGGCTGATGAGAGCTAGCCTTGCATGGCTGTAAAGTCTTCAGGATAAAAGGGACGTTGTACTGTATGTTACAGAGAGGGTAGAACTTGGCCTAAGGCTACCATTTTTGATGGCAGCCCCATGTTCTTTGCAACCTACAGCTCTGCCCTCAGGGTCCCCACCTTGAGTTTAATCCCAGTCACAACATCTTGTCATACTTAGGGTTCCCTGCAAGTAACTCCACTGTTTGGCTTTGTTCTGTGCTTAGACATCGTTGATGGGAACCTGAAATCCATCATGAGGCTCATCCTTGCCTTAGCTGCTCATTTTAAACCGGGTTCAAGCAAAGCGGTCAACCAGGCCCCATCGAGCATGACAGGAAAGAGCTCTGTGAGCACAGACAACGCGTCGGCCAACCACAGGCCTCATTCAGCGACTGCCGTGGCCCAAGGCGCAGTGGCTGCCCTGGCAGATGTTCGCCAGGATGTCTCTCGCTCAGGACGGGATGTTTTTCGGCACAGACAGAGGTAACTTGCTCTATTTGTTCATCCTTTTCTGGAATATGTGAGCTATGCAAGGCTGCTGTGCGTGGGCTCTGGGGAGATTCTGTGAATGGATTTTGTGGATGCTCAGATTTCTGCTTTGTTGTAATATCTGAGGTCAGGAAGGAATTTTCATCTGTTGGAGTGGGGATATTTTTGATATTTTTCCCCTGCGGCTTGTAGCTTGGCTCACTTGCCTGAGTCGTCTGAAGGTGTGGAGGCACCTTTCTGCAGTGGCCCTGCCTTCTGCTTGTGACACCTAGGGCAAAATGGCATGTCAGAATGGATGCAGGGAAGAGATTGGTGCTGTGGATTGATGGGAGTGGGCTAGCAAACTGCTAAATGTGAATGAGATTATTTTCTCAGACAAGTGGAATTGTTGAACTGCCCTCTCCCTGCCATTTGCACTATAAACTTCTGTATCTGATTCAAAGCATGTTACTCTTCCATTTTCTGTAGGCTTTGTTTTGTTTGTCACTGTGCAATGACAATGAATATGCCTCATTAGATTCTGTCCTGAATGAACTGGGGCGGGGGGAGATTTTTGTTCATTTTCCTATGTCTGCCCTTATTTGTGGTGCAATCTTTATTTTCAGAGACAGCAGCCTGGATGAAGAGATTGAGCATCCATACTGGAGTGTCCGGGCCCTTGTGCAGCAGTACGAGGGGCAGCAAAGTCCAGAGTCCCACTCCTCCAGGTAATCAAAAGGCAAGGCCCCTCCTGCTTCTCTGCTTAGCAAACTGTGTTCTTTCTAGTTTTGCCCTGAACCAGCTTTAAAATAAGTAAACAAACAAACAAATGAGGCTATTTTCGCTGCATTGGGCTAAGTAAAGTTGTCAGTCCGAGGCAGGATTTAGCTGCTTGGAGATTTTTACTTCTGTTTTTCTAGTCCTCAAGATTATAAATACAAGTTTGGAAAAGGTGGTTGGTGAAGCTTCCTCGCTGTGTTCCTCCCCAAGTCTCATCAGCAGGGCTGTGCTTTTTTGGTTTCATTTTTTCGCAGATTTCATTTTTTGAGAAAAATGAGGTGCAGAAAGTAATGTGTTTTTTATTCCAAGGGTTCATTTTTATAAATTATAATTACAAATTATAATCTCTTTGAAAATGTACAGATGGCCCTTGTTATCTGTGGGGTTTCTGTTCCCGGCACCCCCGCAGATACTGAAATCCGTGGATGATTAAGGGCCCAATCCTATCCAACTTTCTAGTGCTGGTGCAGCCACAGTGCAGCTTTGAGGAAAGGGAACAAATGTTCCCTTACCTAGAGGAGGCCTCCACAATTGCCCCCCACACTGCAGGATGCAGCACATGCCCTGCTGGGCAGGGCTACACGGGCACTGGAAAATTGGATAGGATTGGGCCCTAAATCAGTGAATTAGGATTCTCCAAACACAACTGGAGCTTTCCCGGGCCTCAGAATGCCTTATAAGGGCATAAAAACATCACTTCCAGTTTCCCTCAAAAAATCAGAAGTCATTTTTTTCTGTCTGAAATGGGTATTCTGAGGGTCGGGGTGGGCACACGCGCCCTCCCCTGCCCTCAGAACACCTTCTGGGCATGACCGGAGTGCAGCTTCAGTCATGATCAGAGGGTCCTGGTGCCCCCCCCCAAGAGGTTTAGAACCGAAAGATGATGAAATTAACCAGTATCAAACCCGTGGATAACAAATTATATAGGTGGCATAGTTTCAGCAGATGCAGCCACACACACGTAGAAGTGTTGGAGAACGGTTTTATTTTTCACGGATTTCAGAGTTTTGTTTTTTACCAAAGTGAGAAGTTATGAGAAAGCAGAATTCTGTGTTTTATTTCATTATCACTGGAAAAAACCAGCTCTACTCATCAGAAATATCGCATGGTCCCTCCGAATGCTGTGCAGTGTGCAAATTATACCTACCTGTGATCAGTTACCCTGGTTTTCGGATTAGGAGGCTCTGTGTGTTCTCATTTAGCAGTTTTCCCTTCCTCTGTAACATCTCTGGTTCTCCTCCAGTGCACAGTAGAGGAGGATCAGGTGCCTGTTTTCCCATCTCCAAGAGGTGTTCCCATGATTGCCTCTCCTTCCTTGGGCTTTGTCTGTCCCTGTTGCTCTTTAGCCCCTGCTGAAACCCAAGTGGTGCAATCAGCCCAGGCACCCTCTGAGGCCAGAACATTGTGCAACGTCCCTTTCCCTGCCAATTTGCTTGCTCTTTTCTGCTCATTACGCTTTTTTGCTACCTGCCAAACGTGGGTTTCTATTGCAGGCGTTTTCTCTTTCGGTGCTAAATTCGCAGGACACAGTAATGATCAGCTTTCACAACTGACTTTTCCTCTCTCTGTGTGAGACGTGAGGGGAGGAACGTTTGATGGTCTGTGGGACGCTGACGCCCCATAGAGGGACCTTTCGTCAGCTGTTGGGTGGAGGAAAAACTGGTTTAAGTCACGGACATGGTTGCCCCCCAAATGCTCCCTTTTTTCAGCTGAAAGCAGCTGGGGGTGAGCTGCAGTCCATACTGCTGTTTTGCCCTCCATCACATACTGCTTTTCAGGGCATTCCCTTCTTTCCCCACCACACTCAAACCCCACAACCCATTTGGATGTTCGTAAAGAACAGAGTTCCCATAATGCCCGTAGCAGGCGCTTTGCCTTTGAAGTTCTTGCGACTGGGGAGTCAGGAAGGAAGCGCTTGTGCCTCGCTATAAATAGCCTGCTATCGTGGCTCTGGACTCGGAGGACCTCAGAAGCTAATTGCGGTTGGAGCTGGGGCAGGAGTGGAGAGGGAGGCCCCTGAGAAAGGGAGCCTGTGCTTGGCTGTAATTACAGCCTGCTTCTGCCACAGGGACTACGCTGAGGAGGCCCAAGCAAGCACCACACACACTTAGGCAGCAGAATTTGTTCCCTGTCTCTCCCCCAGTTTTGTAGGGCTGGATCTGTGAGCCAGCTGGGTACTGGTGCTGCATGCGACCCACATAGTGGGTGGATGTTGCAGGGTGCTGTGATCTTGGTGGTGGAGCCTGCAGTCTGGAAGCAGTCTCTGCCTAGAATTGTTCTGCTCTACACCGTTCCCAGTAGAAATGGCACACCATTCCCAGTAGATATGGGACCTCAATCTCTGTGTCCCCTGCTCTCTTCTATGCTGGATGTGTGGGAGCCATTAGAACAGGCCATGTGATCCACTGTGATCCTGAAAGAAAGCCGTGCTGCCCGGAGCACCTTTGCTGAGTGCCACAAGCACTGTGGATTAGTTAAAGAGGGACTCCTGCAAAAATCAGCTAGTAGTTCCAGTGGTCATTGTTTCACCAGTCAACACAAGTGGTTCACTGTCCTTCCTATAGAACAGTGATTTTCAGCCAGTGTGCCACAGCACACTGGTGTGCTGCAAAAGGTCCGCAGGTGTCCCATGGGAATTTGGGGCACAGCAGTTGAAATTTGCTGAAAAAATCTTCCGCATTGTATGGCTCTGTTTCTAGGGCAACTGTCTGTACTCATAAATTGTCTGTCCCTCTTCTGGCAGAGTGGAGAGGTGGTGGAGGAAGAGGGTTAATCTATTTGTGACTACAGCCAGTTGCCCTAGAAACAGAGCTGCAGAACCGGGAAGAGTCTCCCAGAAACCAGAAGTGACATCATGAGAGGCAAAGACCGTAGATTAGACCAGTGTGCCTTGTGTTGAAAATTGCTGCTAAAGAAAAACCATTCCCCCTCTTACCTTACGGAAGGACAACTCCATCTGCCAGTCTGTGCAGATTAACATGTGGGGTAGTAAGGAATTAGGGAGGGGGGTTGCCCCAGAGAAAAGCAAGCAAGCGGAGCCAGGTGTGATGACGGTCTGTCAGAATGCGTGTGCCTCCCCTAGCAACGGATCCAGTCCCCGCAGGGAAGATCTGGGATATGTGGGGTGAGGCGAAACGGTGCCACCAAAAGTGCCCTTTGCAGGAGAAGCAAATCGAGGCCTCTGTCACGTGAGCTCATTAAAAACCGCACGGCGCATTTCACAAGAGTGAGGGCGATGGGCCCTTAGAGTCCTGGCCGGATGCCAGGGTGGGCAATTACAATTTGCCTCCTGCAGTTCCCCCGGCTGTTCTAATTGGCAGGGCTTTTCATGCTCTCTTCCTGGCCCAAAGTCTGCCCTGACGCTGGCAAAGAGCCGCTGAACATTTTGGTAGCAAGTGATGCATCCAGTATTGTGGGGGTGGACACGCACTCAATGCAAGGGACTTCAGGGTGCTGTTTTGTCCACCGCTGTGTAGGTTCCAGGTGTCAATGTGTCTGGGGGCCCTCAGTGTGTCAGAGATGGCTGCACCCCAGTCTCTTAGTGAATTCTCTTGGCATCTCTTAGACTGTATTACCTTTGCCCTGTTGGAAAAATAAGGGCGTCAGGGAAGACTTCCCAGAAGATCTGCCTTGTTGGCCCTGCAGCCGCCAGGCAGATGCCCCAGGAAGCTCCTAAGCCGGGCATCAAGTTGCTGGGCTTCTCCAGTGCTAGTTTGAGGGTCCCCTGCCATTGTACATGGAATTCAATTTAAGTTTGGTAGTTCACAGTTGTTGGCTACGCCCTCCATTGTGGCACCTTTCTAGAGCAGAGATTTTCAATTTTTTTCATCTCATGGCACACTGACTAGATGCTAGAATGGACAAGGCACACTAGGCTGCCGGTGGAGGGTCAAGCCCCCATTTGCCCTACTAATAAATTACCCTCTTCCAGACTCCCACAGCACACCTGCAGACCATTTGTGACACACCAGTGTGCCGCAGCACACTGGTTGAAAATCGCTGTTCTAGAGCAGAGCTGCTTGAACCTGGCCTGGGGACCAGATCCAGGGTCCCAACAAATCTGTCCAGCCAGTGAGTGGACCTTGCCAGCCTGCCCAATTGCTGCATGTAGTCTTCCATGATCAGGAGACAGGGACACTCTGGGCAGTTGTATCTGCCCGGGTGTCCTGTCGTGGCTTTTTGGAATACTGGGTGGCAGACGTGACTGCCCAGAGCATCCCTGTTCCCCAGTCATGGAGGACTACATATGGCACCCGGGCAGAGTGGAAAGATGTGGTCCAAATGGAGACCACGTTTCCATTGTGCAGTGGTGGTGAATTTGGCCACCGCTGTTCTAGAGCATGAGGACCTCCATCCTGCCGATGGTCACCAAAGTCCATGTCCTCAGCCTCTGTTGTGAGAGACCGCATCGTGGTTTGTGGTTAAAAGGGAACTGGGTGATTCTGACCATGTTATGTTGTGCCTCATCTTGGATGTGCAGTTGCAGGCAGCATCTGTACATCATCGGGGGTTCCCAATTGCCGTCATTCTGGATTTCCTGGTGAGAGGTGACCCTTTCCATGCGGTGCAGCAGCTAATTGCTAAACTTAGAGCCCAATCCTATACAACTTTCCAGCTCTGATGCAGCTGTGCCAATGGGGCATGCACTGCATCCTGCAGTGATGGGGGGAGTCATGGAGGCCTCCTCAAGGTAAGGGAACATTTATTTTCTTACCATGGGGCTGCATTGCAGCTGCACCTGCACTGGAAAGTTAAATAGGATTTGAATGGACCCTTATTTTATTCATTCATTCATTCATTCATTCATTCATTAGGAGTGGACCTTAACAAGTGGGAAACCCTGGCCTCTGAGCAGCCCGCTTGGAGGCAGGCTGTGCAGCATGGCCTTTCCCAGTTTGAAGAGACACTTTGCCAACAGTCTGAGGCTAAGAGGCAAAGAAGGAAGGCCCATAGCCAGGGAGACAGACCAGGGACAGACTGCACTTGCTCCCAGTGTGGAAGGGATTGTCACTCCCGAATTGGCCTTTTCAGCCACACTAGACGATGTTCCAGAACCACCTTTCAGAGCGCGATACCAGAGTCTTCCGAGACTGAAGGTTGCCAACATACCATTCATTCATTCATTCATTCATTCATTCATTCACATTTTTATGCTTTCCTTCCACCAAGGAATTCAGGGTGGTGTACATGGTTCCTTCCCTCCTTTTGTCCTCACAACCCCCCTGTGAAGTAGGCGAGGCCGAGACTGGTGACTGGCCAAAGGTCACCCAGAAAGCTTTGTGACTGAGCAGGGATCTGAATCTGGATCTTCCTGGTCTAAGCCCAACATCCACACCACTACACCAACATGGTTCTCAACTTCTGAAGGCTCGTTGGAGCTCCGCTGTCGCCCTGTTCCCTGCATGGCTGTGCTTGCAGTGGAGGAGACCCCACGGTTTGGCAGTTTTCATCCAGTGAGCAAATTTCCCCCGTTTCTCCTGACGCTGCCAAGCTGGGAGGCAGGCAGAAGGACTCGCAGCCTGCTCGAGAATGAGCAGGGGCAGTATCATGCTGGAGCTCAAATGCCATTTCATTAAACCTGGGACTGTGCTGTGAGGTGTAATCAGGTTTCAAGCCTCGTGTCTGGAGAGTGGGAAATATTCTCCACACGTTAAGAGTGGATTTGTGTGTCGGCTTTGTGACTGTGTACCGACAAAGGGCAGAAACTGCATTTTGAAACTCGACAAGAAGCCCCGAGGGAGAGGTGGCGGGGGAGAGTGCAGGGGGAAACTGGTTTATGTGCAGTGGTGGTGGGGGGGGGGAGGCAACAGACACAGACATGCAAGTAATTTCTCCAGAGCTGGGTCCCAGATGGGGAGAGCATATCTGAGCTGCCCCCCTCCCTCATGGTTTGGTTTCTTCCCTCTTCTGCCTCCTCTCTGGCTCTCAGCAGTGCCCAGGCTTGTTCCTTGTGAAAAGAGGTGAACATAAGAACATAAGAAGCGGTATATAAATACTGTTGATTGATTGATTGATAAGAACAGCCCCACTGGATCAGGCCATAGGCCCATCTAGTCCAGCTTCCTGTATCTCACAGCGGCCCACCAAATGCCCCAGGGAGCACACCTGATAACAAGAGACCTGCAAGGCCTCCTGGGAATTGTAGTTTAAGAACATAAGAACAGCCCCACTGGAGCAGGCCATAGGCCCATCTAGTCCAGCTTCCTGTATCTCACAGCGGCCCACCAAATGCCCCAGGGAGCACACCAGATAACAAGAGACCTCATCCTGGTGCCCTCCCTTGCATCTGGCATTCTGACTTAACCCATTCCTAAAATCAGGAGGTTGCGCATACACATCATGGCTTGTACCCCATAATGGATTTTTCCTCCAGAAACTCGTCCAATCCCCTTTTAAAGGCGTCTAGGCTAGACGCCAGCACCACATCCTGTGGCAAGGAGTTCCACAGACCGACCACGCGCTGAGTAAAGAGGTGGAAGATGTTTGTGTTTCTCCCGGGTTCACCCGAAACCCATCACTAAATCCAGGGCTTTCCCAGGCAGGCAGGCGGACTGTGGAAACGGCAGCAATGACTGCCTCTCTGGGGAGGATTTATCTGTCTCAAGCACCCTCAGAGAGGAAGATTGCCAGTGTGTGTGTGGCAGGGGAAGAGGATGGCCACAGGGCAGACACAACCACTCTGAGAGAGAGTTCAGGTTTAGTCAGCGTCAAGACCAATTCGTGGAAAAGGTGTCAGATTTTCAAATCTAGGTCATCTACAGGCTACATATTAGTCACACCTTAGCAGACTTCCTTCCCCAGCTTCTCCTGTTCATGGTAAGCAGGGCAAGAGGGTGGATTTTCCACTCTCCCCTCCCCCCCAGATGTATGCTTGTAGGTGAAGTTTGGGGTTTCTGATCTACATTAGCACTTGTCACTGCAGGGCTTGCACCTTCAATACACTCTTGTGATGGCGAGAGAACATAAGAACAGCCCCATTGGATCAGGCCATAGGCCCATCTAGTCCAGCTTCCTGTATCTCACAGCGGCCCACCAAATATCCCAGGGAGCACACCAGATAACAAGAGACCTCGTTCTGGTGCCCTCTTTTGCGTCTGGCCTTCTGACATAGCCCATTTCTAAAATCAGGAGGTTGCAGATACACATCATGGCTTGTACCACGTAATGGATTTTTCCTCCAGAAACTTGTCCAATCCCCTTTTAAAGGCGTCCAGGCCAGTCGCCATCACCATATCCTGTGGCAAAGAGTTCCACAGACCAACCACACGCTGAGTAAAGAAATATTTTCTTTTGTCTGTTCTAACTCTCCCAACACTCAATTTTAGTGGATGTCCCCTGGTTCTGGTGTTATGAGAGCATTTTCCCTCAATTGCTTTATGGTTTTATTATTAGTATTTTGTTTAAATATCTTGGAAGGTTATTGTTTTGATGGAACTTCAGAAGCCACCTTGGGCACTTGCTTCGGCATGGGAAAGGCATGATGTAATTTTTATTTTAAAAAATAAGTAAATAAATTTTAACGCTGCCTGAGAACGCCACAGTGGCTGCAGCTGACTCTCTGTATGACTGACCATCTAGTCCCAGTTTGAATAGAAATGAGTTTTTACTCCAGTATTTCACCTGCACTAAGGTTGGAAGGTCTTTTGGAAAGAGCACAGGGCATTTGCCTTGGTTCTGCTCAGCTGTGCCTGTTTCCGCCAAGGTCTGTGCGTCCAGCAGTGTCAGTTGTTGACCTTAGAAACTGGGGAATGAGGTGTGCCCACCAGGCACCAGTGATGCCCCCGGCTCTGTGCCCCATGTGAAATGGGGACCGTGCATCTGGCCCTGGGCCCCCTGGCGATGGCAGTGTGCTGAGAGTGCTGCTCCTCTGTGGCCCAGATTTCCGGTGAGGCAGGCCTTAGTGGTGCGTGTGTGTTTTGAATCTCAGCCTTTGATGCTTTTGCTGTTTCTGATCCCAAATGTCGCCTTGTTTTAAGTGATGCTGCATTTCGACTGTGTGCCTGTTGCTGATTTTTGTCATCCACACCCACCCACGCACAGGCAGCACTTGCTGCCTTCACTGCCGTCTGGTTACCAAATGAAAAATCCAGGGTTCTTCCCCCTCAAGGAAATAAATCAGCAGAAGCAAATGAGTTACTCCGAGCCAGCAGGAAAAGGCATGTCACCATTTTAGCAGTGTCTGAAATCTGTTTTGCTCCCAGTCTCCCCCTCCTGCAATTACATGGCCAGAGAGCATGTCCTCTAGATGCGCCGTCAACACATATATATTGTGCCTTTATTCCTTGTGGAACAAGTGTACATTTTTGACGTCAGAATTCATGTGGGGGGCAGGCTGGGGGGGAGCAACCTTGGCAAGAAAAGGCAGGAGATGTGATTCAGGGAGGAAGTGCTTGGATTGTGCTGCTTTTCCCAGGCCACGAAGCAGAACTGCTTCTCTCCTTCCCTCCCTTCCTCCCTCCCTTCCTCTTTTCCTCTGGGCCCCTCCCTTCTCATCCACCATCCCTCTCCACCACTCTGGGCAGAGGCATCTTAGAGAATAGGTTCTGCCTTGCACAGCCCTGGTGACAGCAGGAGGGAGACGGAGCTGCGGAGAGCAAAGCAAGAAGACTCACACACACGCTTGTGCAGGCACACACACAGACACACGCACACGAACAGATACACACACACACACTCACACACACATAGAGGACTGGGGGACTCCTGCATGCTGTGGTTTGGCGACAGCCTTGGAAAAGAGGCTTCTGTGACTTGGTTTTTGGGTCTCTGTGGTGGGTGCTGAACAGCTGAATCTATCAGCATGGGCTGAAAAACAGGACTTGCCTGTCAGTTCGAGATCCTTGTCTGCAAAAAGAATTTGGGCAGACGTCGGACCAAAATGCAACAGCGTGAAGCAAACAAGCTCCGAACAGGCGACTGAGCCAAGGCGAAAACGCTGGCTGCTGAATCTTCAGCCTCTGCTGCTCTCCAAGCCCTGCTTGTGGGGAGCAGATTTGTCACCGATTTGCTCCTGCCTGAGAACTGGGGCTCTGCCACCCCCTCTTCTTCTTCTCCTTCGTCTTCTCTTTTTTTCCTGCTGTGAATCTCTGGGCTTGCAGGAGGGAACCTGCTGGGCAAACACTTCTCCAGTAGTTTGACAGGAGCTGATGTCCTTGCTGCAGAAATTCTGAGCACGTGAAGCATGCCTGCGCTGGGGACCTGTGGAAGACGGAGGAGGCTCCCAGGGAGTCTGGCCCTGTGAGGCCAGAGGTCACAGTGGGAACATGGGAGGGAAGCAGGTCAAATGGTGAGCCCCCAACTGCTACTGTTGCCATCTAAAAGGTGGGGGGGGGGGACCTGTTGTGAAAGGAGCCAGAGATGCAGGCTGGGCTGCTTAGAGTCTTGTGAACTGTTCACATGGACAAGTGTGGTTTTTTTTAAAGAATCCTATAGAAATATTGGAAGGAAAAGTGCCACACAATTTCCTGCACCATGAATCCTGCTGGGGATGAATTTAATTCCCCAGACCTAATTTCTGTGTGTTTTAATGATGGATGACAAATTGGGAGCGGGTCAGCCTTTAAAAAGAGCACAGAATGCAGCCATGACCGCATCAAACACACACCACCCGCTTGTGAGAACGGAGCTTCCCCCCCCCCCACCTGAGCCCTTGACCAGTGGGGTGTGTGATGAATGGGGAGGGTGCATGGCCAGCATCTTGGGCTTCAAGGGGTGTCATCTCTGCCATGGGGGCTTGCTTCTTTTTTGAGGGGTGGAAGGAAGTCACCTGTGGTGGATAATTCCCAAGCTCAAGAGCTGCAACCGAACCCAGCCTGACATGCTGATCTCACATGTCATGAAACTGCCTGGAAACGGAGCTGTAAGGCTGTGAATTCTGCAAGGCTGTGAATAAGATCCTGCCATAGCTGCAGCTTGAAGCCTTGCTGAACTTCCTCTGGGTGGCATTAACTCCTCAGTGCTGTTTCTGGGGCAGAAGGTCTCATTCTACATTGACAGGGAATGTTATTTCCATGGTGTGGGGTTTTGCTGGATGTCATTTTCCCCCCACCCCAGTGACCAGCATCTTCAGAGTTTTCTACATGCACTCAGTCTCCATCCCTCTGTACTTTCACTGGGCTGCCCATTGCTAACTTTAACTTTAAGTAAGGATCTTGTGCCTTTAATAGGCACCTGACTGATGTGCAGAAATGGAACAGATGAAGTTCATCCTGGCATGGAGGAACTGTGATGAGGGGCTGGCTTCATTTTTTCAAACCAGGTCCAAAGGCCCAAGACCCGCACCAGGTGATTCTACTGATCTGGTTGCTTTTTGTGACTCTCTCTGTTAGGCCAGGATGTCAGTGCCACATTGGTGCCATGCATTGAGACCTACAATGCAGTTATTGATTGTCAAAGATCAACCCAGAGCCCAGCATTCTGTGGCCAGTGTTGGTCAGCAAGATGCCTCTGGAAATTCACAAGTAAAGCATGAATGTGATGGTCTTAGTTTTTGTGTTCTCACCACCTGGTCTTCAGAGGTATAAAGCTGCTATCCATGGAGGTTCCATTTAGTATCTCATTTATTTAAAGGTGCTTTCAGTGTGTGTGTGTGTGTGTGTGTGTGTGTGTGTGTGTGTGTGAGAGAGAGAGAGAGAGAGAGAGAGAGAGAGAGAGAGAGAGGTGTGAAGCAACATAAGAATTATGCTGAAGTCTCCCAAACCAGACAGCTTCTTGAAGGATTAACAAGAGCGGCGTGGGTAACACAGCGCAGTTCCAACAAGCCGCTTCCTGGGGGATAGATGTGCAACTTTCTACCTCTTGTTTGATGCTCCTTCTTCCTTCACGTCTGACCTGTTGCTGAAGAGGACATCCAGCAGTGTGGGGACTTGTCCCCAGACTCTTGGGTGAAGCCTGGCTGTAGGGAAATGCCCAGTGAGTTTGATTTTAAGCCACAGTATTTAAGAGTCCAGTCAACAAGATTGGGGAAAATACTCTTTCCTTCCAGATCAAAATGGGAGATGTTAACAGGTCATGTTCATTGCTTATCAGAAGCATTGGTATTCCTAGTTTGAAGTATATGTGTGTTTCCTGCCATCCTGACCGTGGGACCCAACCCAACAGTATTAGGAAGATCGGGAAAGTGATCTGGAGAAGGGTCTTGTGTGTGGGGTTTTTGTTTTCCATCCATTCTGTTCTCTTCATTTTTTTCTTCTCTCTGTCTTTTGTTTATGCTGGGAAAATGATACGTCAGCTCTGGCTTGCACTTGCAAGGGTAGATTCTTTGAGGACACGTTAAATGGGTCAGTGGTTTTCAGATGCCTCTCACTGTTGTCTGGGCAATGGATACTGAAAGAATTTCTGAAAGGGGGGAAAAAAAAGTTTGAGAAGTTGGATCAGGGTAGGCATCTGGAATGACTGACTTGGGGGAGGGGGTGAACCTACATTAGCTGAGTTCAAGAATGAAAAGCCAGATCGTGGGTTCAGCCTCATAGGAGTTCGCAATCAGCTAAAAATAATCTGTTTGAATTTGGCTTCAGTGGTGCACAGCCCTCTGCGTGACCCCTGGAAACTGGAAGCAAAAGAGAGTGAGATGCTGTCGCTCATGGCCGTTCTTGGGACCCAGTCCTACCCAACTTTCCAACACTTATGCAACCTTGCCAATGGGGAATGCCTCATCCTGCTGTGGAGAGAGCAGTCACCGACGCCTCCTTAAAGTACAGGAATGTTTGTTTCCTTACCTCAAGGCTTCATTGCAGCTGCATCGGCACTGGAAAGTTGGCTAGGATTGGGCCTTTAGCCATTTGCAGCACCCAAGGACAAAACTTGCAGTGAGAAGTATATGGAAACATATCAGTCCGTCAGAACTTTTCTCCTTATATATACAGCAATGTGAGAATGGATGATGGCCGGATCCCAAAGGATCTCCTCTATGGTGAACTCGTGCAAGGAAAGTGCCCTACAGGTAGACCACAGCTGCGATACAAGGACATCTGCAAGAGGGATCTGAAGGCCTTAGGAGTGGACCTCAACAGGTGGGAAACCCTGGCCTCTGAGCGGCCCGCTTGGAGGCAGGCTGTGCAACATGGCCTTTCCCAGTTTGAAGAGACACTTGGCCAACAGACTGAGGCAAAGAAGGAAGGCCCATAGCCAGGGAGTCAGAACAGGGACAGACTGCACTTGCTCCCAGTGTGGAAGGGATTGTCACTCCCGAATCGGCCTTTTCAGCCACACTAGATGCTGTTCCAGATCCACCATTCAGAGCGCGATACCAGAGTCTTTCGAGACTGAAGGTTGTGAACGTGTGTGTGACCTTGACTTTCATCCACTTGACTTTCATCGCTTTGCTCTTTCAACCCTCTTCAGTTATAACCACATTCAAATGGTCTTCTCTTTCGTCCAATTTCATCCAAGTTCCACAATGTTCGTCAACATTTTAATGTTTATTTTTCTTATATTTCTGCTTATTCAGGTTTGCATGCATTCACATGCATCTATATTTGTGTTTTTTGCTGACCAAATTAAGCGTGCAGGCCTAAGAAGTCTCTGCTTGGGCAGTCATCCATTTTTGACTTTTGTCCATGCTCTGGTCCTTAACCAGACAAAAGTCCCAGGGTTTGCTCTACATGTCAGGAAAAAGAAAATCACAACAGACTTTTCTCCTGTAACACTTTGTTCAGTTGGTCGCATCAGGACAGGGGAGACAGAAGCAATACCACCAGTTGGGGGAGATCAGGTGCTGTCTTCAAGTGCAGGATTTTGGGGGCCAGTAAGGATAGCAGAATGAGAAATGGATTGATGTAACTGCAGGTTCTTGCATAGCTCTAAGTCATTTCTGTGGGGCTTGTGTAGAACTTCTTTGTGGATTGTACCCCACTATTAATTAGAGGAGGGGGGGGCTACCCTTGTGGCTTTACTGTTAGCCCTGGCTGGCAAGCTCAGAAGTTGCCTCTGAGTGACCTCTTGACACGTGGGCTGTATTTGATTTCACGGGAATGGTTTATGCTAACTCCATATTTCACATTCGGAGACAAATAAGTGTCTGCTTGCGTGGAAAAAAAATGCTTGCCTTCTTTCTCCCTCTCTCCCACAGCCTCACGTCGCCAAGCCCCATCAACAGCGCCAAGAGCGAGTGTAGCGCCACCCCTTCAGAGGAGAAGGCCGGATTTGACATCGTTCATGAGGAAGAAGCAGAGACTCGAACAGGTACAGGGGAGCCAATGGCTGACGTGGTTAAGAGTGCAGAAAACTGGGAGGTCCACTCTGGTCCCTTCCATGATTTGTGCATTTGCGCTCATTCCGGACTTGCTGCCTCCACGGAGGGCAGTCAGCAGGTGGGCTCCAGGACTGTGAAGTGTCCATCCCCTGCACCTCTAAAAAAAGGAAAAACTTAAGATGTAGCAGTATCTCTGGGAGGGTGTTAGAAGACGGGAGCTGTCTCAGGAACTTCAGGTGTCCCCAGTGTGCTCTGTAGCACCTCTACAATTCACACAAATTCCTGAACCACTTGTAGGCCAAGGGTGACTTGCCCACTGCTGCTACTGCTTGTCCTAAGCAAAATTGACAATTTTGGGGTGAAAAACTTAAAGGTGTGACCCCTGAGGGTCAGGTGTGATCAGTGCACAAGTTTGATGCCCAGTAGAAGACAGAAAGGGGGACACATTCCGGCTTATATCTAGGATTTTCCTGGTCATTGCTAGGTTAGCAGCATGCAAGCACAGAACCATAAGGACTAGCTAAGGGCCTCTTCCCATATCACATTTGTCTTCAGGTGTCCACCTCAGTGCCTGGACTGGCTACAGCGTGCACAAGCTCCATGGCCAAGCTGGGTCTGCTTCTGTTTAAAGTCTGAAATGGATTTAGATTCCTGGCCACCCCAAAATGGTTTCAGCTGCTTTTACACCCGTGGCACAAGTTATGTGGGTTCTTTTTCCCCCATGTTTGTCATTTGAATTCTCTGCAATAGCAAGACTGCAGGTTTGATTTAAAAAATCTGTTTCTTCTGATGTGTATGCAAAGAATGACGTCCATAAGGGCCGCATTCCTGGGTCCAGAGCACCCCAAGGTATGTCTCATGGAGAAACCGAAGCTTGAGTTGGCCCAGGGATAGATGGGGCAGGTGGCTTGCCCTGGGATTGAGGGAGTCCCCAAACAAGACTCCCTTGCTGCAAGGATTCGGTGGCCCACACAGGTGGTGTGAGGTGAGGAGGGGCAAGAAAGGGGCTGTCTGGGTTTAAATCCCCAGTGTACAGTGACTGGAACACAACGTTTCTGGTAGATGCGCTGAGTGGAAGCTGTGAAAAGGAGAAGAAAAGATGCTAGAGAAGATCCCTTTTCATTATTCACAGGGCAGGGAAGAGGCTTTGTCCTTAAATCAAGCACAACGGGGCGAGGGGAAGCCTCTAACACAAAAGCCTGAAATCCCCAGTCTGGGTGCGTCTGAATGTCTAATGCTCAGAGCTGGAACCGAGCCTGGGAAAAAGGGGGCTGGAGCTTTTTGTGCCCCCCCCAGTCACCTGGAGTGGCTCTCACTTTTGAATAACAATAATGACCACAAATAAACCATTGTAAGTGGCATCTCTGTAAGCACTTTAGATGGTGAGGCGGTGCCTACCCAGAGTTTTTGCAGTTTGCATGGGATGGGCAAGATCAGGGTAGGAGGGGAGCCGTCAGGGAGTTGGCAGCAAGGAAAAGCTTTCCAGACTTGGAAAGCAGAGTGGCAGATGTGGAGTTGGGCCTGAGTTTTGTGACTGTACGAATTTGGGCGCAGGAGTGCCCTTGTCTAGCAACAGGGCAGAGCTCTGTTAGTGAAGCAGCCTGTGTGCCTGCCATTCCGCACCCCTCCCGGTCAGCAGCAACTGAAGCAAGACATTCCTTCAGATTAGTCCCGCCTATTCTCTCTGTCAGTGCAGACAAACAGCACATGAGCTTCCGCCTAGCAAAGGTTTCGTCTGTATCCTTAGCATCCTGGGTGTGATGTGATGGTGACGTGAGGACTCAGGAGAGCCCCAGGGCTTCCCAGTGGAAAGAGCGCTGCAGGTATGCCTGGCTGGGGTTGTTCCACAGACTTGTTTCTCTTGCAGAGGAGACGAGCTCCCCCTTCCCCCCGGAGTGGCAGGCCAGGTGCCCTGCAGCGAGACTGGAGACCTCATGGGAGGAGCAGCTCCTGGAGCAGCAGGACCACCTCGAGAAGGAGATGGAAGAAGCCAAGAAGATGATCTCAGGATTGCAGGTATTGGCTCTGCCTCTCAGTCGGCAGGTGTCCCAGTCAGGGGTGGAATACTTTGCCCTGAGGCCTGGGGCAGTGACATCGTGATGTCACTTCGGGCTCTCCCTGGAGTGAGAGCACTTTCACTACTGTGACTTCACACCCTCGTACCTTCTCTGGTGGAGGCTTCCCTTTGAAGGAGAAGGAATGGAGGCGCGAAGCCACCACAGCCACCTCCTCTGGGGAGAATTCAGAAGTGACTGCCTTGTGCTGCTTGTGGTTCTCCTGGAGGAGAGAGTGCTTGCCATGGCAGCTTCACACCTCTGTACCTTCTCCTGTGGAGCCTCCCTTCTGCTGTGGAGCCTCCCCTTTGATGGAGAAGGAACAGGGGGTGTAAAGTTGCCAGCACCCTGTCTGTAACTAGGTTGGAACCTGGGGGCAGTCGCGTGCACCCCCTTGGCGTAGCACGTGTCCCACAGGCTCCACCCTAGTTATGCCTCTGGTCCCAGTTGTCTTGCTCGTGAGAGGGTCACTCATAAGATGGCCTAGGCACAAGGCCTGCAGGACTGTTTGGAAAACGGTGGGGCAGCCCATAGGGAGATTGGTGGCCTTTGCTGCTCTTCCAGCTTCCAGACTGGTGCTGAAATCACGTCTGTGGTTGCATCAGGAGCAGGCAGGGCCCAGATAGCTGCAGAGTTCTGTTCCACACCACGTGTGTGAATACAAATTGGATGGGCTTCTGCCCACGGGCAGAATTGTATTTCTCTGGTGCAGAATGTCGAAGTACTGGGGAGACTGTGAGGATCTAGCAGCAGAAGCAGGGTCTTGGATGAGGATGTCTGGACCACCTGCTTGCTGAGTGAAAGCGTGTAATTAATCTGTGGAACGAGTTATTAGGCTGCAAAACTACTTGCCACAGGATGTGGTGATGGCACCTGGCCTAGATGCCTTGGAAAGGAGATTGGACAGATTTCTGGAAGAAAAGCCAGTGGGTCTATGCAGCCCATTGTTTTAGAAGCAGGCTGCCTCACAAAGCCAGGTGCAAGGGAGTGGCAACAGGATGTGGGTGTTTCAAGGTCGTGTGTGCTCCCTGAGGCACCTGGTCGGCCACTGTGAGATCCAGGAAGCTGGACTAGATGGGCATTTGGCCTGATCCAGTGGGGCCGTTGTGATGTTCTTAACTACAATTCCCAGGAAGCCTTGCAGGTCTCTTGTCATCTGGTGTGCTCCCTGGGGCATTTGGTGGGCCGCTGTGAGATACAGGAAGCTGGACTAGATGGGCCTATGGCCTGATCCAGTGGGGCTGTTCTGATGTTCTTAACTACAATTCCCAGGAAGCCTTGCAGGTCTCTTGTTATCTGGTGTGCTCCCTGAGGCACCTGGTGGGCCACTGTGAGATACAGGAAGCTGGACTAGATGGGCATTTGGCCTGATCCAGCAGGTCTCCTCTTTAAGAGAAGAGCACACCGAAAAGTCCAGAGGACACAGGAGGCTACACCATGATCTCAAGGGCCAATTGAAACATTAGCAGTGATTCAGGGAGCCGACCAGAGCCACAAAGACTCAAAGCCAGTTGGATTTTAAGACACTGGGGGTGAGCGGTGAGATCTGTCCTCATTTCCTACACTGTGGCCAGTTCAGTACAGAGCCGTGATCCGCCTTCCTCTGCCTCTAGGCTGCCCCACTTCGGAGAGCAGGCCCCCTCATCATGATGGCAGAGACCCCTAACTCTCTGTCAAGCACCAGGGTGTTCAGTCCTGGAAGCTGTGCTAGTTTTGGACTGTAAATATTTATGCGCTAGTCAACAAAGGCAGCATCCGAGCTGGGCAGGCAGGAGGGTGGCGTTCGCAGCAGCTGCCAGTGAGGAGGTGACACAAACGCCTTTTAAGAAGGAGGCAGACAGGGCTGTTTGGTGCTGTGGTGAAAACCGATTGCCCTGCGAGTGCCTGCACACCCCTCTCCAGCTTGTCATGCTCTGAGCCAAGGGATGCAGCTGGTGCTGGGGGTGGCAGCTGCTTGGCATTGCTGCCCCTCATCTCCCGGGTGAAGTCAGGGAAGCAGCTGATCTCACTGACCAGGAAATTGTATTTGAATACTCAATTTTTCCCTTGTTAAAGTCTCCAAATCAGGAGGACTTGATTGAAGTTCCCGGGATCAGGCCACCCCCTTGGGAAGCCGGGCAGGCAACAGATTCCCAGTTCCTCCTGACTGGCGTCTTGCTGGGCAAGCTTTGGCATGGTGGAATACAAGTGGGCCTGTGTGGCCTGGGCTTTGCCCCAGAATGCAGCCTACTGTCTTGGCCTGTGGTCTCGCTGGACCACCCCTGCCAGAATAGCAGCCTGGACATCCAGCCCCCTTGTTGGGACTGAAGTCAGATTACAGTAAACGCAGGATCGAGAGAGATAAAGATGAAGACCTCTCCTTGCCTGGCAGCCTCCCTGCTTAATCTCCTGCCAGCCCTTGGGCTGAATGAGAATCGCTGTGATAGAGCTCACAAGGAGCTTGGCCTGATGTGTGGGTTTGACTCCTCTTACAGGGTTGTTGTAAGGACAAGTTAATGTTTGTGAACTACTGTGCATGTTCTAAAAGCACTGTAAAAAAATAACAGAAGTGTTCTTCTTCTGTGGAACCTTAAAAACTTCTAGTCGGGGGGGGGGGAGGAGAAAATGTTAGTGCTTTTGTAGCCCCTGTCCTTTTAGATCAGGGGTGTCCAAAGTTTTTGGCAGGAGGGCCACATCATCTCTCTGACACTGTGTCAGGCGCCGGGGGGGGGGGGAAGAATTGATTTACATTTTAAATTTGAATAAATTTACATAAGTACATAAATGAATATATTAAAGATGAACTTATATGAATGAGTGAAGGTCTTGCAATAGCTCAAGGCCTATAAAAGACCTTGCATAAAGCAAGGCTGGCCTTTCCTTTGCTGCCACTGCTGCATCACAGGTGTGAAACAGCAAGCAGTGGAGGGAGCCCTCGACCCACATTTCACACGAGAGGTCAAACAGTCACCCTCATGCTGAGAGCAGTTGCGTCAGGGCAGTGTGGGCTCCAACAAATCTCTGGAGGGCCAAAGGCTCGTTGGAGACTGGAAGTTCCCTGAGGGCCGCATTGAGAGGCCTCGAGGACTGCAAGTGACCCCAGGGCCAGGGTTTGGGCACCCCTGTTTTAGATCATCCCATCAGTTCCTTAACAGCACAATACTGTCTTAAAGGCACCCTTCCTCTCAGCCCTGATAATTCCCTGTGGTGCAGCCATCCCAGAGTCAACTCCCTCCCCCGCAAAGTACAATAGTTATGCTTGAGACATTACAAGAGGTGGCCAACACATCATTTGGCCCTTCTTAGTAAACCTCAGCAGTGTGGGCTGTGATCCAGGTTAGGACCTCAGGGGGAGGGGCAGCAATCCCTCTTCCCTTATGCTATGGCTCTGACCTGGATCAGCCCCCCTCCAGCAGCTGCTATTTACTAAGGAAAAAATAAAACAACTGATGTGTTTGAAGTTGGCTCCCTTTTTGTTCCCTCTGGGTCCCCTTTCAGATGTGACCCAAAAGGGCCTCTTCCCTTCCCCTTAGAAATGTTCTTAAACATGGTCTAAGGGTAGAATCCTGCTTTGGGTGGCTGATGGCCAACTGTTGAAACGGATACCCCGGCATGCATCCCACCTGGATCCAGGAAGGAGGGTTGAATTTCTCCCAGGTGTGTTTCCATGGAGCCGCCCCACTGGGCAATTCTCTCTGCCTTTGTTGTTTCTGCCAGGCCTTGCTGCTCCATGGGTCGCTGCCGGAGGATAAGCAGGAGAGCTCCTTCGCCCTCTGTGAACAGGAGGCCTGTCCAGAAGAGCAGCTGGTGAGCTGGTGCATCATCTCCCCCATCGCCATCCCATTCCAGGGGTGTTTCTGTGTGTGATTGTGTGTGCAGGCGCTGCAAGCTAACTGCACGGTTTTTGCATGCAGATCATAATCCGGAGCCGACTGGACCAGAGCATGGAGGAGAATCAGGAGCTGAAGGTGAGGGCCGGTCAGTTAGTCGTGACTAGCACCCAGAGTGTGTTTGGAACCTGCTTATGAGCTGCCAGGACACAATTCAACTATATTTGGCGGGGCTGGACTTTGGAGCTGCAGGGTCCAATTGGACACGCTTTTTGCAGGGCCTCAGGGTTCACAGCCAAGGTCTGTAGAACCATAAAGATATTTATTATAGACTTTCTATCTCTGTGGTAGAATGGAAAGTGCAAAATATGCACTTAAAAAGTGCATGCAAGTGACTGAACCAAATGGATCTAGGCACACTTTAATATAAATTGCATGCATGTCAGCCTACAGGTAAACAAATAAAATGTGCAGGTAACCTTTGAAAACTAACTAGTTACAAAACCACTTGTTTTAGTGACTATGAAATGATTCAGGAAAAACATTGAATTTATTTTTTGTTTAGAAAAAAAAATTACCACTGTGTGTTACCCTACATGGAGGACCCCTTAGGCACGGGGACCAATTGGTCCGCTTGGCTTAAAGCAAGCCCTGATGTTTGGGGACAGTGTGTTGAGGCTGAAAGGGCAACAATGTGGGTTTGCAGGGACAGATGCATGAGGGGTGGGTGCACCAGCCAGAGCGAAGATTCTCAAACTTTTTTGCAATGAACCTCAATGTATTATAGTGAAGGGAAGGGGAAGGCACAATAGGGCTGACCCAAAACTCATTTAAAACGTTGAGAACCAAAAACAAATGTCTTAGCCTGGCATCTGAAAGATGTCAGCTTTGGCACTAGGAGAATTTCTACAGGGAGGGATATCTATATCTAGGTACCAACACCGAAAAGGCACCGTCCCTGGTGATCACCTGCTTTGCCTTGGAAGGGGAGCCCATGCTGATGATCTTAATGTCCAGGGAGGTTTCTGTGGGAGTAAGTGGACCTTGGAATCTCCTGGTTCCTCTTTCAGACCTTTTAGGACTTTAAAATTGGGTCCAGCCAGCAGGGTTCTCTAAGTACTGGTATTATTTCCCTTTTAAAAAATAAAGGCTGCAATGCAGTACACACTTACCTGAGAGTAAATTCCATTAAACTCAGTGGGGCTTACTCCTGAGTAGACACGGGTAGGATTTTACTGTAAGTGAGGTAAGCTGAATGCTTTATTCACCTTTCTGTGCGTTCTTGAAGGCTGATTATTTTGGGAGAGTTTCACTCTATGAGGAGCAATATCCAGGGCAATCATTAAGGTTTCCAGCCACGACTGAACGTAAACAGGCTTCAATGGGGAGATGAAAGCAACTCAAGGTTGGGGGGGGGAGTCTGTCATGTCTGTCTCATTTGGGGCCTGTGCAGGAGTTGGCTGTGAGCCCAGGAGGAGATCGCTGGAAGCCGCAGTCTCAGTGCTGGGCCAAAGGGAAGATTCTGTGGGATTGACGGGTTTCCCGTTTGCCATTTAATGTCGAATGTGGACAAGAGCAGTGGGTGTGGGGGAGGGGGGCATTAAGACAGACCTTGATCTCTTCTTCCTGGGGTCCTGCAGGCTCATTAAAACAGGTCCTGCTTTCAAATGTTGCTTGACTTTCAGGCACAAGAGAGGGTCTCTTTTAATCCTGGGAGGGAGCAAAAGGTGGCGTTGATTCCAAGGTGAGGGTGCCGCGGAGATGTCCCTCTAATCTCACTTTGTTGGACTTGCAGAAGGGGCTGCAGAAGCACAAGCAAGAAGCCCGGAACCTGCAAGGAGTCAAGGTGAGAGGAGAGCATTTTCTCAGCCCGGTGGCTAGGGGGAGTTGGGGGAAGGAGAAGCAAAGCGACAGCCTTCCCCCTCCGGTTCTTTTCCAAAAAACTGTTCCTCAAAGCCTTCGTTTGTGTCACAAAGGACCAAACTGCATGCTCCATTCAGGTCTAGTCAGAACATATTAAAATAACCTGAGAGGGATCCCTTGTCAGCACCTTGAGTCTCTAAAATTGAGTGTCAGGTGAGTTGGAACAGACAAAAGAAAATATTTTTTTACCCAGCATGTAATGGGGGAACTCCTTCCCACAGGTTGTGGTGATGGCTCCTGGCCTAGATGCCTTTCAAAGGGGATTAGACAGACTTATGTCTAATGGGCAGGAGGTCTGGTCTAGAGGGTAGAGCCCCTGTTAGCCCGAAGATAACATCAGAAGGTCGCCAGTTTGAGGACACTGGCAGCTCCCTGAACGGCTGAGAATGGTGAGACCTTGAAGCAGCTGACAAGCCCAGCTGAGTGATTCCACCTGCTCTTGGTGTGAGCAAGAAGCGACTTGGCTGCCCTCCATGTGAGAGACGGAGCTGCTTGCCAGCCTGCGTGGGAGAACTGTAGACCAGAAGTGAGACCAAACCAGGAAGATCCATTCTGGAATGTTGTTGGTTCTTGAAAGAGAGAACCTCTATGATTGTAAAAATCCCCTTGAGGGATTTAGAAATGCCTGCCTATGTAAACCGCCTTGAATAGAGTCAGAGGAGTCATCCAATGACCAGAAAGGCAGTATATAAATACTGAGTTATTTATTATTATTTATAGAGGAGAAGTCCATCATAAGTTACAAGCTGTGATGGGTTTGTGCAACCTCCTGATTTTAGAAGTAGGCTACTTCTGAATGCCAGCTGCAAGGGAGGGCACCAGAATGTAGGTCTCTTGTTGTCTTGTGTCTCCCTGAGGAATCTGGTGGACCACTGTGATGCAGGAAGCTGGACTAGCTGAGCCCTTGGCCTGATCCAGCAGGGTTCTTCTTCTGTTCTTATGTCTCCTTGGTGCGGTAGGAGACACCTGGGCCTTGCTTCTGGCTCTGTCACTCACAGGGGGCCGATTCTAACATTGCAAAGAACATGTTTACTGGGCAAAGAGGTCCCTTTGAAAGCAGTGACTCTCTTGTTCTTTAGCAGGGGAAGGGTTGCTGCCCAAGCAGAGTGCCCCTCCCTGTGGCCATTGCTGTTGTCTCTCTTATGTTTCTCGTGGATGGGGGAGGCTTTTTGGGACAGGGAACTGTTTCTTGCTCCTCTGGCTGTGGTAACTGCTTTGTGGTGAAAAGTGGCCCATAAATATTCTTGGAAAGGAATAAATAATGTTGTACTTCCTTCCTTTTGCATTCTGATGTTTATAGCATCACAGTGTAGTTTCTCCCTCTCCGCTCTCCCTTCTGAATGGGGGGGGGATGGGAATTACAAAGAAAAGTGTTTTGGGATACCAGTGTGTTTCGTAATGTGTGAATGAGATGAAGCGTGTGCCTTGTCGGACTGGCCTCTTATTAAGATAAGGAGCCTCTCTCCCTCCCAAGAATCCTGTCTTGCTGCAGCATTCAATCGAGATCCTTCCCCTGCCTGCCTGCCCTACTTGCCGTTTCCCAGTTGGCCTGTTTTCGGTGGGCAAATTAAAATGCAAAGAGGAGCTCTGAGAAACATGAAGGCAATTTGAGTGGCCATTTGCATTTGTGCTGAATGTGCAATGTGGAGGTGTGTGTCTGATTTGCAAGTTCCCCAGTTGACATTAACATGTGTTTCTGCAAGCCGTTTGCAACATTGGAGGCCGGCTTCGTCCTGGGATTTTCAGCGTTTTGAAAGAACAAGCTGAATAAGCAAGGCTGGGAAATCCCAGGGGCCTGGATGCAGAGCCAGCCCTAGACTGTTTGAAGCTGGCCCCTAAAGAGGGTGCCTTTTTCCCATCCCCTGCCTCCATCCATAACCCTTGCCTTAGTTACTGGCAGGCTAGAGCAGTGATCTTCAACATTTTTTGTGCTACTCCCCAATAAATAAATAAAGTAGAAGACTGCAGCCTCAATTCTGTGGACCGTCAATTCTGCCCCCCTCCCGGGACCCTGTCTGCCTGCCCCCACCCCCATTGCTGCCCCCTCCCCTACCCCATTATGCCCTCCAAGCACTGTTCACTTGTAGCCACATATTCTTGTTAGAGAGAGCAGAAAAAATTAGCCTGAAGTCTGGCATTAGCAAAAGCTATTTTAGCACAATTACTAAGAACCTCAGAAGGACTGGGACACAGTCTCCTAGTACTTGAAGGGGTACACCAGATGCCTACCTGGTGATGTTCTAGTCCAGTGGTCTTCAACAGTAAGCCACAACTGAGGCTTTGTGACCCCAAGGTTGGCAATCACTGTGCTAGAGGACTGTGATACTCTCTGTGTGGGCAGGCCTTTCAAAGCAGTTTGGAAAGTTCATTTGGTCCAAAGTGTTGCTGCCCAGTTATTGCCCAAAGCTCAAAGCAGATACTTTAAGTCTGATTTCATCTTCATTCGTTGCTTGTTTGTTTCTGGGCACAATTTCAAGTGCCTGCACTTGCGTACGAAGCCCTCAATGTCTTGGGACCCGAGCACTTCTGGACCCGCCTGTTCCTACATGAACCTGCCTGGCACTTAAGGTCAGCTTCAGAGGTGGAAGATCAAATGGGGTGGGTACAAGTGACAAGACCTTATCAGTGGTGGTGCCAAGATTGGTGCCAACGCCCTCCCTTTGGAAAGTGCAGGTTCTTTAAGGTGGGTCTCCTGTTTTCCCAGGATGCTTTGCAGCAGCGGTTGACCCAGCAGGATGCTCTGATCCTTCAGATAAAGCAAGAGCTGCTGAGAGTGAACATGGACAAGGAAGAGCTGCACAGCCAAAACGTGAGTGTGTTGCTTGGTGCTGAAGACCAGCTTCCTGAGGCTGCTTCTGCAGGGGCCGGAGGTCATGGGATGGGGGCACTGTAGGAGATAGATGGTGATTCATGGACAGGCCCAGGAGAGCTGCAGGGCGAGAAGCAGCAAGGCTGTAGGGGAAAGAGCTGCTGCAAAGCCTTCTATCTGGCAGTGTCCAGACTGTGGAATTAACTCCCAGGGGTGATCCCCTGGCATCCATCCTGGGATGGTCCATTGCTGGCCGTTGGCATGGGGTAGAAGAAGCAACAGCACGTCTTCCTCTGCCAGTTGGCAGCAGGGGTGAGAGTTCTTCCTTTCAGCGGGGAGTAACACTCCCCCACCCATTGGCTGCCAGGATCTCTCTCTTCCCCATTGGCCACTGGGGTGGGGACGCTTCTCCCAAGCAGGAGCCCTGCTGCCAGTTGGGAGAGATGGTCTCCTCCCATTGGCTGGTGGGGAAGAGGGAAAGGGGGAAAGTGCTGCTGGAATTCATGCTGGCACCCTGCCCTTCTGCTCTCCCCACTGGCCCACTCTTGCTTGCCCATCTGTCTGGACTGGTAAGTTGGTGGGCACAGAAATAACCACATTGTGGGAGGGGGGCTGGAGACGGGGAGAGGGGAAATTCAAACACGTGGACTTTTGGAGAGGGTCTCCCCCGGGGGCCTGGTGCAGCCCAGAGCTGATCCTGCTCTCTCAAGTTGCTCTGTGTGTTCGGGCTGCAGAATTGGCTCACTCTGCAAATGTTGACTTGTGCAGGTTGATCTCCAGAGGAAGGTGGAAGAGAGGAACAGACTCCTGGCAGAATATAAAGTAAGAGGATCCTGCTGTCTTTTCAGTAGGGCTTTGGTAGGGAGGGGTGCTTTGATCAGCCCTGCGATCCAGAGCAACCTGGAGGTCAGTCTCTTGTCTCCAGAGGAGCTCTGCAGCAGCAGCAGCAAGTGGCCTGTGCTGACCTTTGCCCCTGACTTTCCCCTGCTGTCGCCCCCGATTCTCCCTGTGTTGTAGAAGGAGCTGGGCCAGAAGGATCGGCTCCTGCACCAGCACCAGGCCAAGATGGAGGAGATGCTGCGGCAGCTCTCTGAGGCCAGCTACCAGCAGGTACTGGCATCCTTCCTCCCCAGTCCCTGCCCTGGACCTGGCACTCTTGGCTGTGCCGCTTGCCAACCCGTGCCTTGCCTCTGCAGGCGGACCTGGAGCGCGAGCTGGAGCACCGAGAAGCCCTGCTGGCCCAGTGCATGAAGAAGGATGCCGAGGAGGTGTGTGGGGCGAAGAGGCAGGGGCAGGCTGCAGAGCTGGCACATGTGGCACCCAAGTGGCATGCTTCCTAAGTCGCCTTGTGCTATGCAGGCTGCTGGGGGGGGGGGAGAATAAACTGAACACAGACAAGAGGTTTTGGGTCCCTCATCTGTGGCTGGTTTACAACAGAATGACCGATCAACATGTTAGCAAGTCAAATGCCGAGTCTGCTGCAAATGGTTCTCCAATCAGTGCTTCAGGCAGGCCCTAAAAAGTAAATAAGCATCACATGGGTGCTCCTGTTGTATCTCTGCCTTGGGCCATCTCTACAGAAAATGATGGCAAAGGAGACTGGACCCTCCTAGTCTCAGGTCAGGCACAGTCTCCATGAGAACAGTCCATGTGGAAGGCCAAAGGGTGCCACAGAAAGGCCTCTGTTTATTTCTCTTGGCAAAGCAGGTGATCGCCTACAGCAACCATGGCTCTCAGAGTAATGGCTTTGTCCAGATGGCGGGAAAAGGAGCTGCGCCCACAGCACACCGTGGGGTGAGGGTTCCTCCTGCTCCTTTCTTGAGGGCTCAGCCATGGCGCCTTCCCGGCTTTGGGAGCCCCCTGCCCAGGCAGAGAGGCAACAAGCCTTCCCAGAGCTGGGACGCTGTGGGAGGGGGAGGCTCCAGGGAAGCCCAGCTGCCTCTCTGACTGCCCCTGGTCTCTTGGACAGACCAATGACCTGCAGCTGGTGCGCGAGGCCCTGCGCAGTCTGCGGAACAGCTTCAGCGGCCATGACCCCCAGCACCACACCATTGACAGCCTGGAGCAGGGCATCTCCAGCCTGATGGAGAGGCTGCACCGCTTGGAGGTGCAGAAGAGGCAGGAGAGAAGGGTAAGAGGCCTTCCTCAGTCACATAGCCCAGGGAGCGGGGGGGCGGGGGCTTGCAGAGCCGGGGTGGACTGCTGTGTGTGGCTAGGCGGATCTCCTGCTTCTGGGACATCAGGATTGTGTGGGTGGCTCTCTGTGTGTGGCTGGTGGATTGGCAGGCTTGTCTCTGAACTCTGTGGCCTTTTGGGCCCTTCCGGCTCCCCAGGGCTGTCATCCCACCTTTCTTCCCATGCGCTGAGTATCCTCAGCTGCTGCTTTCCGGGAATGGAGCTGTTCCGGTTACCCCCACTGCACAGTGGGCAGTCAGGCCCCTCCTGCCCAGCTCAGTCTGCAGGCAGCCACTTGTCGGTTGGCCCTGTGCAGGGCCGCTGCAGCCGCGCTGCTCTTCTCTCCTTGCCGGCATCCTCCTTGTCCTGCTCTGTGGCTCTCCAGCAGTTTGCCAGGAATTCCCTGAGAATGCAGGCCCAGAACAGCCACGCGCTGCCCTCGTAGTTGGGTGTCGTTGCGTCCCTCTCCCTCTGTTGTGATCTCCACCTACCAAGCGCCAGCACAGGCTTGGTTCGGCCTGTCTGGAGTCAGAAAAAGCACTGGGTGAAAGTGTTGCAGGAGGAGGGTGGGAGGCCTGTGCAAGCCCTCGCCGACTTCTGAGGGCCCCTGGCCAGAGTGGATGAAGGTGCTGGGTGAGGCTCAGCCACTTCATGCAGGTTTACCAGAGAGGGAAAGGGCAGGAGGGGTTCCCAGCAGGTCCTGGAATCTCCAGCTGGAGCAGAGGGTGGGCAGAGAAGGGGCTTAGGCAAGGCAGCCTGAGGCTTCCATATGCAGGCGCATTTGGACTGCATTGTGTGAGGACCAAGTTCGTGGTTGGCGCTGAGTGCCACCTCCTGCTTTGGGCTCCCATGACAGCTCTGGCCAGCCACATGTCCTTTGACAGGCTCCCGGAGTGCTCCTTTCTGGAGCTTCTCCCTCCTAACGCTGCCTGAAGCAGCCACTTGGTGCTGCAATTGCTGCAGGGCCTTTGACTCCCTCACATCCCCTGTGGCTGCCCTTGACAGACCACTTGGCCCACGGTCCCTCCCTTGGTCTCCCTCGTGGCAGGCCCTTTAATCAGTGCTGCCCATCTGTTGTTTTTCTTTCCAGTGACCTTTCAGTCAGAGGACTGGGGTGTCTCTCCTGTGCAGAGCAGTGATGTGACAGGAAAACCTGAACCTGTCGCTCAAACACCATCTTCCCCAGAGCCTCTCTGAGGCTCCCTCAGCTCTCCTACAACACGAAGGGCAGCAAATGGCAGTTGTTTGCACACGGGGCTCCTGCAACCAGTGCTTCAGGCCCACTTTCCAAAGCTCCTCAGCAGAAGACAGGTGGCAGGGCTTTTTGTGCAGCTGGATCACGTCAAAAAGCCCCTCTAGTCCAGCATTCCCACAGTGGCCCGCCAGGTGCAAGGAGGGCACCAGGGCACAGAACCTTTTCCTTTGTTGCACCTCAGCAACTGGCATGTAGGGACCTGGTGCCCTTGAACACAGGGCTCCAAATAGCCGACCTGGCTCAGTGCTCTTCAACTGTGCCTTTGCCTGACTCTGCTCTTGGAGCAGTCTGGGTCCAGTGGCCATCCCCACACCATGTGGCAGCAAACATCAAGAGCTCCCAACACATGTGAAGGAGGCTGTGCTGGTTCCCATCTTGAATTGGCTGCCCATCCATTTCGTGGCTAACTCAAGTTCTAGTTCTCAGGAGCAAAATAGAAAATGTTCTCTCCATTCCTTTTCGGTAGCCTTCATCGTGGTCTGCCCCTCTTGAATTTTCCTGGACTGAAAAGCTGCAGACCTTTTTCCTCCTCGTGGGCAAGACGCCCTTCACCTTGGTTTTAGGGGCAAACAAGAGCTCAGCCCCAGAACCTGTTTGCAGTGCCTCAGAAACCTAAAGAAGAGAGTTCCTGTAAGCATGTGCAGAGTGCCTCTCATTCTTCTGGGTTCCTTCCACAGGTCCGAGGAAAGTCTCCTGCCAGCCACATGACCAACGAGTACCAGGACTCCTGGCCCCCCAACTCCAGTGAGTGCCTCCCTTGTTCCAGCCAGAAGTTCCCGGGAATCTCGCTTCCTTCTCCTGCCACCCTCTGTTCCTCTCACAGATTACCCAGTGTTTGGGGAGCCTGCCTGGGGGCAGTTGTTCCCCCAGTGACTTACTGCAAAGCTGTACTGCCATCTACCGGTCATGCATGGTATTACAGCCTGTTTTATAACATTTTTTCCAAGGAGGTTAGGATGGCAAATTTAACTGCTTGGAGGCAGGCTGTGCAGCATGGCCTTTCCCAGTTTGAAGAGACACTTTGCCAACAGTCTGAGGCTAAGAGGCAAAGAAGGAAGGCCCATAGCCAGGGAGACAGACCAGGGACAGACTGCACTTGCTCCCGGTGTGGAAGGGATTGTCACTCCCGGATTGGCCTTTTCAGCCACACTAGACGCTGTGCCAGAACCACCTTTCAGAGCCCGATACCATAGTCTTTCGAGACTGAAGGTTGCCAATACCATGTTATTAAGGATATTTGTATACTGCTTTTCAACCAAAAAAAGTTCACAAATGCAGTTTACAGAAAAACACCAAACAACTAAATAGGTTCCTGTCCAAAAGGGCTCACAGTCTAAAAACATGCAGAGGAACACCAGCAAACAGCCACTAGAAAAGACACTGAGCTGGGGTGAAGAGGGACAGTTGCTCTTCCCCTGCTCAATATAAGAGGGAGAATGAAATGAAAAAGTGTCTCTGCCCAATTAGCAGGGCTCTCTCATAAGAGTCCTGTGAGCAGGTTAGACCTTGGACCTTAAGTGACCTAGGGTCACCTTGTGAGCTGAGTGGGGAGTGGGCGTCTGAACCAAGCATTTCTTGTTTTAAATCCAACACCCGCATTGACTTGTTGGGACTTCATTCAGTTAATGCTCCCCAATCCAATGTTTTCTTTTGAGATGCCACAAAAAGAACGCTATAGTTATATAGATATAATGCTGTAGTTCTTTTTGTAGTATTTGGCACCTTCTTAATTTAAGGATATACCCCTTGTTTTCCTCCATGGCATGTTGGCACCAGCTTTGCCATATCTGTAGGGTGCTGTCTAAAAAACAAGGATGTTGCATTCCTCGAACTTGTGGCAAGAAGCCAGACATATGGGCTGGCAAACCTACAAAAGGACAGATGCTGTCCCAGTTTGGGTCCATGCCCAAAGATCACCCACCTGCAGTGCCAGGTGGCAGGGGGCTGCTCATGTTGGCCTCGTTACTAGTTGTTCTGGCACAATGTGATATAACCAGCTGTGTCTGTTTCACAGCAGTGGGTGTGGGTATTCATGCTGCATGACCCCCAAGGCTCAGGCATGCCCACAGCTTCATCCCCTGTTTTGCCTGCTTAACTGACATGTCATGGCCCTGATTCCAGGGGTGATGGGCATACAGCAAGAGCTGTGCTTTGAGCCCACCAAGAGAAAAGCAGTTCCTGACTTCTCACAACTTGGATTGTTGCCAGCAGCCCCAGAGGCAGTATGGGGGAATCCCCACATTGTGGGAGAGGCATTAGGTGAGCTGGATTCTGTGTAATTCTGTCCTGCTGATTTCTCCGCAACATCACAAAATCCTGCTGGTGATCCAGTCAGGGCTCTGTGGGTGTCTTGCATGGATATTCCTCAGGACCTTGCAGGAATTGGGCTCTCATGAGTCACTTCTCTAGTCCTCTCTCATCTTTCCTGGAGTGGGATGGAAGAAGGTAGGGCTCTTCCTTTGGGGTGTGGCTGAGCCTGTCTTCTTCTCTCGGTCTGCAGAACTGCCTCATTCTCATAGCACCCCCGCGATGAGCAGCAGTGCCTGCACCAAAGTGCTGTACTTCACAGATCGATCCCTCACGCCTTTCATGGTCAATATACCCAAGAGGTGAGCCCACCTGCTCTTTCTTGCCTGGGCCCCTCTTCTGGGAGGGAGGGCCTGGGTGAGAAGCTACACCACCCTGAGATTCTCTCCTAGCAACAGTGCAAGTGCTGCTCCCAAGAGGCCAAGCCCAGCCTGTGCCGTGGGGTAGCAGGTCTGGCCAGTGTTTCTCCTATCATATATGTGTATGTGTTGCAGGTTAGGGGAGGTGACACTGCGGGACTTCAAAGCAGCTATTGATCGGGAAGGAACACACCGGTACCACTTCAAGGCCCTGGATCCAGAATTTGGTACAGTCAAGGAGGAGGTATTTAGTTGTATCTTCCTTGTGCATACTTGTCTGTTGCAATCTCAGCCCCTTCTGCTTAATAAATGGCAGCCCCCCTATTGAGGGGCTGGCACTCTGATTCCTCCTAGTGATAATACTATACAGCTATGCATTTTGAGTGATTCACATCTATGAGCTTGCAACAGACTAATGAGGTTAATGACTATGATGATCATCTCTTTTTTTTCAAACATGGGTGAGGTTGAGGCTGAAAGAACAAAAGCTTGCCCAAGGCCACCCAGTTTGATTGTGGTTGGCTAGGATTCGAAGTGGGATCTCCGTGCTCAGATGCTGGAATTTGAACAGGGATCCCCTCTCTGTGCCATCTCTTTACTCTTCCAGACACATCCTTGGGAGGTTCTCAGAGAGATGCTGAAGCCTGTTTCGCGAGCCTCTGGCCTTTTGTGGTAACAAATAGATACCCCCTCCTGTCACTGACAGCCATCTGTTTCTCTGCCCTCTTGTAGGTTTTCCACGATGATGACCTCATTCCTGGGTGGGAGGGGAAAATTGTGGCCTGGGTGGAAGAGGACCATGGTGAGAACTAATTGGACACCCAGATTCTCTTGACTGTGGAGATCTGGCGTTGGATGTGGAGCTGGCCAGGTACTGACCAAAAAGTGGCTGGGTTGTGATGCATCCGACTCAAAGTGCCAAATGAAGAGAGATTGACTTCTCTGCAGTGTGACGGGTATGACATTTGCCATGTTGAGGGACATCTGCCGCTCGAGTTCCACCGCCAAATGTTGTAATGCTCCAAAGTGTCCCATACGGTGGAGAATGGACCACCTTCCTTGATGCTGTCATTGCTGGCCTTAGTGTTTTGCCCCTGCTTCTCATTCCCATAGCTGTCAAAGATCTGGATAACTTTGGATGGTGGTGTTCAGTATTTTGAGGAACCTTGAAACTTGTGGCTGAACTGAGAACCTGTGTTCCCCAGATGCTGGCTGTGGCCACCGTCACTATGTATTGGAGGAACCCGCCATCCAGTCATTCAACAAACCCAACAAAACATTCTTTGGAAAAAGACAAGTGGGCTGGTTTCTGCTCCAGGTGGTCCAATGCAAAGATGGTCAGCTTGGGAGCCTCAAGCTCATGGCTTCTGCTTTTGTCACTTTGCCTGATGATGCTACAACTCTTAAGAAACTCGAAGTGACGGCTGGTTTGTTGTGGAGCAGGGCTGAGAAGACCTCTTTGTCCTTTCCGTCAACATCTTGACGTCCTCTTGCTTCTGAAGCAGGCAAAGATATTTCTCCAGGAAGCAAGTGACTGAACTTGCTCCGGTTCATGCCGCTCTTTCTCTGGATGCTTCTTGATGAGTAGAAATTAAAGGCGGGGGGGAGAAGAATGCAGGGGAGTGCAGGGTGGACCCTTGGAGTGGTAGTTTCTCTCTTGTATTTTTTTTCCCCACAGTTCAGGAAGGATTCACAGCACTGGTTTCTTCCCAGGTCCAGCGGAATTCTTTTCCAGTCATCCCTAGTCATAGTTGAGACCTATTTGGGACTGGGCCCCCCCCCCCCAAATTGCCATCAAATGGTGTTTCCTGGAGGTTGGTAACTGGGCAGTGGAGCCCTTCACCAGGGGCGGTTTAGGTGTGGGTCTTGTTGCAGGGTTTCTGGTGAGAGAGGATGACTGACGGGGGCAAGGCTCTAGACAACCATCTTCCTCAGTTCCTGGTCTAAAGGTGCCACATGCAACACCCACTGCTGGTGATGGCTATCTTTATTGGTTCCAGTGCTTGTAGGGAATGGATCACCTCCAGCAGAAGCTGCAGTTGAACCATCACTACTCAGCTCCCGCTAAAGGTGATGCAGTGGTCTGCAAAACCAGCAGCCTCTGCTGATGGCTGGGTCAGCCTGTTGCCTTTGCCACTGCAGGCACCCTGAGGCAGGCAGCGGACAGAGCTGGTCCACAAGCTCTCTAAAGCTTGGTCAGAGATGGGGGCAGGAAGGCACAGCTAAGCAGAGTGTTTTGGGTATGTTTTCTGGAGGGACCTGGGGCCACGTGGATGGGTGTAAGTAATTAACTGACTGCAGTAATTAAGTGACTGCTTGTACCTTCGAAGCCCAGACATACAAATATATCTTGGTAGTGCAGCCAACAGACTGCAGTTATCCCAGAGTAGTGTATCCCAGAGCACGGGCTTGTGCTAGGATGCCCTGCCCTAACTGAACTGAAAAGCAGACTCAGGCTCTCGTCCTGTTGACCCCGGAGTGTTCCACCAGCCCAACCCCACATGGCTTTGCCTGTCCTTCCATCAGACCACGTGCTTTGAGACTGGGCTGCAGAGACCCGCCTGTCTTTGGCGCATGTGTCCTCTTTCACGTGAGGCTGAAACTCTGATGAAAGGTCTTGGTTTTATTGTTTTGTAGATTTAAACGTGTCCTTTTGTACACTTGTTCTTGTTTTTTGGAATTATTTTGTATCCATTTTAACGTTGTTGCCGGTGTTCACGGGCAGTGTATATTTTTTTATACCAGTGCAAGTGCTTTATTTCTGTATATTTCTGTGTGAACACACAACCACACTGTATATTGTACCCATTTTTCTAGAGGATACAAATATGTTTTATACAATATCCTGTTAATGCCACCCAAAGTGGCTCCCATAACGAGCTTTTTATTTTATTACGAAGGTACGACAGGCTCCTAACAGCTTTCTCTTTGGACAGCAATTTCTTGTATAGACAAAATTTCTGCACTGTTTGTCTGGCCTGCCCTCAGTGTTCAGAAAGAGCAGTAGTGCCTTTCTAACCTCTTGACCTGTTAGAATCGGAGTCAGCTCTTAGCATTCAGAGTGTACTCCTTGTGGTCATTCAGAACAGCAACTACACAGCTGGCTTTGGGGAGGATGGATTTTATTCATGAAAGGCAGCAGGGGGACAGTTACAGGTTCTCTTGATACAGAAAAAAAAACAAACCTTTCTCTTCATCTCATGGAATTACTGGTTTCTTTGTTGCATGAAATTTAGTAGGTTGCACCCAAAAAAATGGTATGGAGTTATCTTTTCTATAAAGAAAAGAGAATGGTTGAATTTATTTCAGTGAGCTGTGCTTTAAGGTAACATTTTGTGCGTGCTTTCCAAGAACACATTTCACCACAATTGAATTAATGCTCCCTTGTCATCCAGCTCCATAGTTAGAACTCTTGAGGTACTAATGGGAAAAGGGACAGAGGGATACCTTGGGTTGTCCCCCTTTCTTGAAGGAGATTCAAGTATCTTAAGCAATGTGCAGCACAGTCTTGACTGCATTAATAATCAGGCTGCAACTTGTCTTAATTGCCCCAGGACTGACCCCATTCTTTCGGCGTAGGCTTTGTAACCTCTATACCGCCCCTCTGGTTCATCTTGGTTTCTACAGTGGCACCAAAGGTGGCATGTGGTTCTTTCTCATCAGCAGCCACAGGAGAGGGTCTGGGGAGGGATCTCTTCACAGTGGATTGCCAGCATTGTCTTCAAATGCCAGTTACCAGGAATCTTGGGAAGCCGTGGCACTTAAACTGGTTTAAATTTTATGTAAGTTTGTAGTGTAGCGATTCCCACTGTTATTTGCCTTCCTGTTATAGCAGGGGTGTAAAATAGACCTGGAAAAAAAGCCAAATAATTCAGACTAAGAGGTGACTATATTAGAGATGGAAAGGGGTGGGGGAGCAGTTCTCCTTTCTGTTTTTCTTCCCCCACCATCTTTATGCCTGGTTTAAACTTGTGTACATAGCAGTGTTATGCTTCCTTTTGAAATTCCCCCTCCAGTTTCATATCCTTGCAGCATGAGCCATGCAAGCTATATATATATATATATAAATAAAATATTCTATTTTCCATAAAAATTCCAAGGCTTGCAATCATCACCTTTGAAACAAGGATTACTCTCAAGTTCCCTGCACACCAGCTACAAGAGACATGAAGTTAGTTTGTGTGTTGTCATAGTTGGGACATGCTCTGGATTTGTGGACCAAAACCTGGAAGGAAAAAAGAAAAGAATCTTCAATAAAGAGAGTTTGCAAACTGTGTCTGATTTGCTTTGGGGGGGGCAGGTAGTGGATGGAGAGGAAGATAAAATTTAGTGGGTGGAGCAGAGATCACAGAACTGAGTCCCTATCTTTGTGGTGTACAGGAGGATAAAAGGCCTCTAGCAGCTCCTGGAAATGTAACTGGTGATGCACCCCTGATCTGATGGAGTGAGAAAGGTGCCTGCAACCAATTAAAGGTACTTTCTGGGTGGCAGGTTTGGCAGTGAAAGGGTATTGCATGTTGGAGCCACCGAGTCACAGCTGAACCCTTTCCACACCACACGTATCTGTTACTCAACTACTTTCTCTTGCAAACAGTTGTGAAATGAATGGCTGGCTGCTACATGCTTTTAGACCATGATTTGCAGCCCCTCTTTCCAGAACAGATGTCGGCTTTGGTGCGTTCCAGGCTTGGGCAGCTTTGCAAGTGCCTGCGGTGTCCTAGTGCTTACATGGGAACACAGGTGGCTGCCTTCCACCTGGTCAGATCAGGTGAGCTGCAAGGCTTGACTGCCTCCTCATGTGGGATGCAGTGCATGCCACGTTGGCACAGCTATGTCAGTACTGGAAAGTTGGTTAGGATCGCATCCACTGACTTGTGGCAGTTCTCCAGGACTGCAGACAGGAATTTTTTCTTCTCTGCTGTAACTAGAAACTGAATATGGGACCTTCTGAATACAAAGCATGTGGTCCCTTGTGAAACCGTCAAGTGCAGCCACCATTTCAGGAGTGCTGAAGGTAGTAGCTGTGCTGCGAAGAGAAAAGGCTCGAGGTCTGTACCTCTCACCACAGCCACCTGCTTGTTTGCTTGCATGTCTTTTGTTGAATAATGCAGATCTATCTACTGAGGTGCCAAGTCCCAGGAGTCTCTGCCCCCAATGTGCCAAAACCCGCCTCTGGATCACAGCTCTTTGAAAACTGGAACTAATAGAACTGCACAGTGGTAACCCTACTGGATGAGGACCTGGTTTCCAGTCTTAGTTCAGTCACTGAGTAGCCTGAACCGATATAGGGCGCAATCCTAACCCCTTCTGTCAGTGCTTTCCAGCCAATGGGACGTGTGCTGCATCCTGCAGTTTGGGTGTCACTCACGGAGTCCTCCTCAAAGCAGCAGAATGTTTGTTCCCTGACCTCAGAGCTGCATTGCCCTTAAGTGAATGCTGGAAAGCACTGACAGAAGGGATTAGGATTGTGCCCACAGTGTCACTCATTGTAGTTTGGATCCCTTGTGTGTGAATTGCTTGTTTTAGATTTCCAGTTATATTATCTAAAAATGATAAAATGAGGATTTTTGCATGACTGTGAGTGGTGCCTGCCCCAAATGCAGGGCAAGTATTTGAAGATGATCTGGCTTGAAAAACCGTAAGGGACTTTTCTCTTTGCTTGCATTCTACATGAGCAAGTCTTATAAGCGGGAGGCTGGAAGGACAGTCTAGCAGTCAATAAAATATTAGAGTGGTCATGAACCCTGTGCATGTCTCCTCACCATCTTCAGTCAGGGATGCTCATTCCCAGGTACACATGTACCTGCTGAGACGAGTGCACCAGGTGCCAGTTCAGCTTCAATCACCTGGTTCCTCCACTCCCAGCTGCACTGCCTTCTTCCCCCACAGCCCTTCCTCCACCAGCCCATCCCTGATTGATTGATTGATTGATTGATTGATTGGGGTGGTGGCACGAAAAAACCACCAGGTCCCTCCCTGCCCAGCACTGTCTGCCCTCTCCCCTCATGGCCCACCAGCCCATCTCCAGTCTACTGATTGATTGATTGGGATGGTGACATGAAAAAACAACCAGGTTCCTCCCTTCCCAGTATTGCCTGCCCCCTCCCTCCAAAGCCCTTCCTCCACCAGCCCAGTCTCTTGATTGATTGGTTGATTGGGGTGGTGGCATGAAAAAACCACTGGGTCCCTCCCCCAGCACAGCCCTCCCCCCCACCCCCAGTCTCTGTGCCCCGCAGGGCCTGTGCCTGGCGCACGACCTTGAGCTCGGCGCAGGGCTGGCTGCGGCTTCAGAGGGAGCCTGCAGGGTAACCGGGCAGGTGCTAGGACCGCGCGGGAGAGCCTACGCGGCAGGTGCGCCAGGAGCAGGGCGGGCAGTAGGACCGCGCGGGGTGAGCGCGCCCCGGCCGGCCCCGCCCCTTTTGCGACAGTGTCGCCGCGCCCGCGCCTTTCCGGCGCTGCCCTCTCCGGCGGCAGCAGGAGGAGGTCATTGGCGCTCTGGCCGCCTGAGGGAAGACAGCAGCGGCTCGCTGCAGCTTCTCCTGCGCCGCGCTCTCCCGAGGCCAGGCCATGTGGCGCGTGCTGGCGCGGTGCGCGGCCCAGCAGTGCGCGCGACCGGCGCTGCTGCTGCGGGCAGCGTCGGGGGCGCGCCCGGAGGGGCAGCGGGCCTGGAGCGGCGCGGGGGCGAGCGCGGCCTCCCTCCTCCCTCGGCGCGGGGCGCCGCTGAGGCCGCTGCCGCCGCTCCGGTCCGGGGCGCCGCCTCCCCCGGCGGCGGGGGCCGCGCAGCCCACACGGCGCTGGTGCAGCCTCCCGCCCCACCAGAAGGTGAGCGGCAGGAGGGGCCGGGCCTCTCTCCCCTGCAGCTGCCTGTGGGGCTGGTGGTGATGCTGCAGCCCCTCCCACCCCCTACAAGGGTCAGGCAGGGGTGCTTTGGGGGCTGCTCTGCGGGGGGGGGGCACATGGGCCCTGCACCCTCCGCCAAGGCACAAAGGGACAGGCCAGGCACCCCCTGCAGCTGCTTGTGGGGCTGCAGTTCCCCCCAAAGGTCCGAAAGGGGAACTTGGGGGCTGCTCTGCAGGCACCCCACCAAAGGCATGTAGGGCCAGGTTGTGCACCCCTCACCTGCAGCTGCCTGTGTGGCTGGTAGTGATGTTGCAGCCCCTTTCCTCCCCCCTCCAAGGGTCAGGCAGGGAGGTCTGGGGGGCTGTTCTGCAGGGGGACACATGGAACCTGGCACCCCCCACCAAGGGCTGGGTACCCCCTCTGGAGCTGCCAGTGTGGCTGGCGGTGACGTTGCAGCCTCTCTCCCCCTCCTCCCAGGGTCAGGCAGGGCTGTCCGGTTCTCCTCTGGCCCTGCCTGACCCAGCCAGTCTCACCCAGCACCCAGGATTGGAGCCCTGCACATGGTCTGCACTCACAGATGCCAGACCTTTCAGAGGAGTCACTTTGAAGGGTCTGTGCTGCTATCTAAAGGGCACAATCCTAACCCGAGGCTCCGAGGTAAAGGAACAAACATTCCCTTACCTTGAGGAGGCCTCTGTGACTGCCACCCAACTGCATGATGCAGCACATGCCCTTTGGCACAGCTGTGCCAGTGCTGGAAAGTTGGTTAGGATTTGGACCAAAGTCCTATCATTCATTGGTCTGCAACCTTTTCCATGCCACAATCCCCAAAAAACAGATTATGAGGCCGGGGACTTGGCGCCAGCCCCTCCCTCTCGTAGGACCCCACCCACCCACACCTGCCCCATTTCCCCCCTTCCTTTTGTATCTTTGCAACAACCCTGTGAGGTAGCAGTCGGAGCAGGGCTGGCCTTAGGAGCTGTGGGGCAAAACAGCGAGAAGAGGCGGTGCAGGATTTTATCAAGAATTCAGTTTTGAGAAGGTGGCACTATTATAAGATTGGATCCAAGCCCTCTCTTGCACAAGCCTTTGAAAGGTCATGCGACCCGTCCCCCAGATGAGGCTTGCTGGCCCTGTTGGGTTATGATACACAGATTGAAGAACAGTGCTATAATTTATGTGCTTTCCTTTGACAGGGACTCTTGTAAGTCATTTCTGCCCAATATTGCATGAGTGCATCAGGGATCAAATGTGCACACCTGTCGGCTGGGCAGAAATAGATTAAACAGCCTACATCCACCATTCGTAGCCATCTGTTTGTCCAGGGAGAGCTATGAGTACAGGAGCACTCCCAGAATGCGCATCTGTTTTTGCTCTTTCCTTTGACAGGGACTCCTTAAACATCCCAAATGCAGCATATCTTGTTTGTCCTGCAAGGCCCCCAGGCACGGCCTGTCTTGGGTCTGTATTTTGTGGCAGATGTGCTTTTTAGGCAACCTGCTAATAATGCATTTTGGCTGCTTAAGATCCTTTTCACTCTTGTTGCCAGAGACACCTTAATATTGGCACAGAGGTCCTCTCTAGGCACCTCCATTGTTACTGCTGGAAGACTTTGTTCAGTCTGGCACTTAATTCAGGACACCCTGTGACTATTGTCTAGGGAACCCCCCCCCCCGCCCCTTCCGGGGACACTTTCTTGCAAGATTGATGTCTCTACTCAAGACCTGTTAAAATTGATATCCTAAAACTAGGTATACTTCAAAGGGGGTACTGAGAATGGAAATGCTTATCAGCTCACGATATTAAGACTGCAAAAAGTGACCAAGTGGCAGAAATGTGAAGACTTCTCTGTATTGAAATCCTAGAACAAAGACAGTATTTTCCCACCCCTGTGGCCAGGGTGATAATCTCTGTTCCTAAAAATGCCTTCATTTTCAGGTGCCTTTGCCTGCCCTCTCCCCTACAATGCAGATGGGGACCATTGCACGCTGGGAGAAGAAAGAAGGGGACAAGATCAGTGAGGGGGATCTGATAGCAGAGGTATCTGGAAAATGGCATCATGTGCTGGTCACACTAGTCACTGGCTTGCTTTGGATTTGATTCTGGTTTTTGGACACAAAGGTGTTCTTCCTCCTGTTGTAGGTGGTGGCTTCATGTTATTTTAGGCTGTCGTTTTTGGTGCTGACAGTCTCATTCCTCTCCCAGTACTTTCCCTTAGCCACCTGTAGTTGAAACAGAAGTAGGAGTTAATTTATACAAGACTTCTTTCTGGTTTTTTCCCCCTTTGGGGCCAAGGTTTTTCATGGATAATAGAAAGTGTATCTATTGGGGGAAGCGCACATAAACGTGATGGGTTCTTGATATAACAAGATTCTTGTGTGTGTGTGTGTTGATGTGAAGGTGGAGACGGACAAAGCAACAGTGGGGTTTGAGAGCATGGAAGAATGCTACCTAGCCAAGATCCTGGTGCCGGAAGGAACGCGGGATGTTCCCATTGGAGCTGTAATATGCATCACTGTGGACAAGTGAGTAGAGTCGGGAGCATCTTTGTGGGGTGCCCTTGTTTGCCACAGGCGGTATTTGTTTCGTGACAGTTTTGAGTTGGTCTTGATGCTGTCAATGTTTAGGCAGGAAGCAAAGACAATTCTGATCAGTTTTGTGCTGGTTATCTATTTTGACTGCATCACTTGTTATTTATTTATGTTGACTGCTCCACTCTGCTTTTATTTAAATGTGGTTTTATTTTATAACCCACTAAAACAGGGCATAGAATTTTTTTTTAAGAATAGGTAGTATGCTACTGACACCAACAGATGTTAAGCAACAGTGGAGCAGTGTTGGATGAGTCTTGGGTGGCTGCTGTAAAGGCATTGGAGTACCAGCTCTTTGTTTTGACTCAGGGCTCCTTTCTGCCCTTTCCTAGGCCTGAGCTTGTAGGTGCCTTCAAGAATTATGCTTTGGATCCTGCGGCAACTGCCCCACCAGCCTCAGTGCCTCCTTCTGCAGCAGCGCCAGCTCCCCCCACACCACCAGCAGCTCCACCTTCTGCTCAGGCTCCAGGCAGCTCCTATCCTCCCCACATGCAGGTACAGTGCAGGTCCTAATTGGCACTGCCTTGTGTCCTTTTGTGTTTTGTAAAATCTGTACAGATCTGGAGCCTCATTCACAGCTGCATAATTGGGAGCATAAATAGTAACTACCTATGAGGGGGTGGAATGGGGCATCTAGTGGTATCTCCTTGACTGCATTTGTTGTGTGCCGGGGGAGCTCTCAAGTTGGCTGCATGAGAGAATCAGGAAGTTTTTTTGGATGCATTTAGTTTGTTAGGAATCTTTCTTGCCACCACCTGCAGTGTCCAAGAGACAAAAGAATGACAGTTTTAATCAGTCTTGAGTGCGGTCTTAATCCTCAGTTTCCCTTTTTAAATTAAGCTTTGTGTATGAAAAGCCAATCAGAGATTTTGCAGCACTGTTTGTCTGCCTTTTCTCTGGCGCAGCAATTTTCAGCCACTGTGCCACAGCACACTGGTGTGCCACGAATGATCTGCAGGTGTGCCACAGGAGTTTTTTTGGGGGGTCATTTATTAGTAGGGCCATTGGGGAATATGAACCCCTGGCCAGTTTTTTAGTGTGCCTTGTCTGATGGTGTAAAAGAAAAAAAAAACTGATGGTGTGCCTTGACAATTTTAGTGCCTTGTCAATGTGCCGTGAAACGAAAAATGTTGAAAATTGCTGCTCTTGAAAATCGCTGCTGGAAGGTAGCGATCTAGTTTAAAAAGGCTGCTACTCTTTCTGTTTCCCTAGATTAATCTCCCTGCCCTCTCGCCCACAATGACAATGGGCACAGTTCAGAGATGGGAAAAGAAGGTTGGTGACAAGCTGAGCGAAGGAGACTTGTTGGCAGAAATTGAGACGGACAAAGCAACAATAGGTGAGACCCTTTTTGGAACCCTCAGTTTCCAAAGGTTTTAGGGGTGCTTTGTTTGCGTTTTGTTCCTTTTCCCACCAATTTCTTTCTCGTCCCTGTTAAGGCTTTGAAGTGCAAGAAGAAGGTTATTTGGCGAAAATCCTGGTGTCAGAAGGCACAAGGGACGTGCCCCTAGGAACCCCACTCTGTATCATTGTGGAGAAAGAGTCTGACATTCCAGCATTTGCAGACTACCGGGATGAAGGACTAGTAGATATCAAACCACCGGTGCCGCCACCAAGTCCAGTAGGTACCATCTCCTGGGTGATGTCACTTGGTGCAAAAGCCAGCTCTTTGACTGAGCATGGGGTTTGTGGACTTCTGCTTCTCCTATATAGGAGGATCTTGCAGCCTGCTTCCTCCAGTTCAGTATCTGATTTCAAATACTTGCAATAGAGACCATAAGATAGTTTAGAGAGAAACTTCCTAGCAAGCTGGAGAACTGATATGCATCTAGTTCTTGGAACACTTTTCCTTGTTCAAAGTACTTTAGCCTACTTACTGACCAATCTGCTTGTCCTTCTTCTTTATTCCCATTTCTTTTCCAAAATGGCCAACTCCCATTTGAACCCTGTGTGCTAGTGCAATTCTGCTGTTCTGCTATGAGAGGCCTGAGGGACCTGCCCTGTGCCTCCTCCTCAGCACATGGGACTTTCAGAATCAAGTCAGGTTCTTGAGCATGGGGGGAGGTGTGATTCTTAAAGGTATCAGTGAGTCATCTTGTCACTAACTCTTCTGCATCACCTTTTCTGTCAAGATGGCCATGGCGATGCCAACCACTCCCCCTCCAGGGCCTGCGGCTGCTGCTCCAGCCAGAGCTCCTGGACATAAAGGGAGGGTGATAGCCAGTCCCCTGGCCAAGAAACTGGCAACAGAAAAAGGAATTGATCTTGTCCAGGTGAAAGGTAAGTGGCCCGTTACCTTGGGCAACTGACCTCAGTCCAGTTCACTTGCACAGCTGTTGCTTGATATGTGTGGCTGTTAATGTATGTTTCCCCACCAGGCACAGGACCAGATGGTCGAATAACAAAGAAAGATATTGAGTCATTTGTGCCATCTAAGGTTGCCCCGGTGAGTAGCACTTGAATCTGCAGCAGCAAGCATAGTTTCTGCTTCGTTGCATCAGAATTATGTGACCAGAGTAATGTTCCCAAGGTGTTGAACCATGGTTTGGCAGACATGTGCAATGCTTTGTGAGTGTACCCAGCCACAAAATGCACATGCTCCTTGCTCACCTTTTCCCAGCGTTGGTAGTGCCCATTATTTCCTGACCTCCTGGTGCTTTCAGAGATGCCTACATAGCTTGCAAATCAGTTAAAATGGTATTCGATGGTGCAGGTATGGAAATTGGGAATAGTATTCTGTAGCTGCTGGAGAAGGTGAAGAAACGGAAAGAGATCAGGAGTCCCAAAGCTGTTCTCTTTGCATGAACGATAATGACTAAAATCCATCCACTGGATTTGGGCTGCAGTGAGCTTGTTCTCTTCCACACCAAGCCTTCAAATATCTTGGGTTGTCTTCTCCCAGGCACTGCAACTGAAAAGATTTTCTGTGTCTAGGCCCGTGCAGCAGAAGCAGCTCCTTTGGCTGCACCACCACGAGCAGCAGCTGCTGTTGCTGCAGCCCCTCCCACCGGTGTCTTCACAGATATTCCAATCAGCAATATCCGCAAGGTGAGATGTTTCCCATTTGGGGGGTGAGGCTTGAAGAAATTAGGGCCACAGACTTTACGAAAGAGGAGGGCTGTGAAGGCGAATAGATGGATGGTTGGGAAGCAACTTTTGTGTGGTGCAGTTAGAGAGAGAGAGAGCATGGTCGAACTGAAGGCCAACAGACCTCAGTTTCAGATTTTCTTAGCAAAATACAGTGTACCTTTACCTCCTTACCTGCAGGTGATTGCCCAGCGCTTGATGCAGTCCAAGCAAACGATACCTCACTATTACCTCTCTGTTGATGTAGACATGGGAGAAATATTGGTGCTTAGAAAAGAACTCAACCAGGTAACTTGCTGTGTAGGAGGTGACTTTGTGGTGGCTTCATGGGTCTCATTGAAATCATACTGTGGACCTCCTGTGCCACAGTGGACTGTTCCTTGTAATGACTTCCATGTTTTTGCAAGTGTGGTAACTAGATGTTGAAGCACGTTGCGTTCCCTGCTTGCCAACCGTGCCTATTCCAGCAGCACGAAAGGTTCACATACACCCTCAGGTTTCATGTTTCCCACCGATTAACCTTCCCAACCAGCGCTGCAGAATATGTAACCTGAGACTGAAAGCTTGAAGGGAAAGATGACTAATTTAGCGGTAGTTCTGTGGAATGGAGATGTGTTTCTCTCCCCTTGGGAGGTCTGGCATAATTAGCAAGGAGCCACTGTGGGATAGACATGGAAGTAGCCTATCTGGAGCTTGGCTGGGGGTGGTGTGCTCTCAGTTCAGAAATTAAGAGGAGACTATTTTGTGTATTGAGTGTTGTGGCTTTCTTAACCTGAAGCCCTTCAGCCTGCACTTGATTGAGTTGGCTTACATATTTGAGTTCATGTAAAAAGGTGGCTCCATCTGATGTGGGTTGTCTGGGATAGTGGTTTTCCCCTCAGTGTGATGATGGGGCAGAGGAGAAACAGCTGTCTTTTGATTGTCAGGTGACTAGGGAATGATCAGCCTTGCAAGCATCGGTATTCTCTGTCTTATCTTTGCAGGAGATGCCACAGAACACAAAGCTTTCTGTCAACGACTTCATTATTAAGGCTTCCGCTCTGGCTTGCTTGCAAGTGCCCGAAGCCAATTCCTCTTGGTTGGACACAGTAATTAGGCAGTAAGTGTACTATCTTGAGGCACCCATGAAATCTTCCTTAATGAACTGCCATGTCTAAGTGTATGCTGGAGTTGCCACCATAGAGGACTGGGGCCACTGTTTGAACACTTGAATAGTGAAAAGGCAGTCCTGATGAGTTGGCAAGAAGGGACTTCCATTTTCTGTTTAAATCTGCACTTCCTTTGGAGTCTTGCTGGGTTCAGCAGATCAGCCTTTCTTCCCACACACCCTTGCTGTGTTTTCCAGAAATCACGTGGTTGATGTCAGTGTTGCAGTCAGTACTCCCGCAGGACTTATCACCCCAATTGTATTTAACGCGCACATAAAGGGATTGGCTTCCATTAACTCGGATGTTGTGACACTGGCAGCCAAAGCTCGCGAAGGCAAACTGCAACCACATGAGTTTCAGGTGAGAAAGGAGCTGGCACAGTTCCTGAAAGCTATGATTGTAACTTGGTTTTCTCAGAGAGATGCAAAAAATGTTTTGGGGGCCAAGACTTTCCAAAAAGAAACACCTTTTCAGAACATTCTTTTTCTGTTCCCCAACTGAGAATGGATAATGAACAACAACTTATACATTAATGCTACGTTACGTGTTTCCTTATAGGGAGGAACATTTACAGTCTCCAATCTAGGAATGTTTGGGATTAAGAACTTCTCTGCCATCATCAATCCACCACAGGCTTGTATTTTGGCAGTTGGTGCTTCTGAGAAGAGGCTGGTTCCAGCAGATAACGAAAAGGGGTAAGTGGCAGTTCGTGCCCAGGGAATGGCCCTGCTGTCTTCGTCTAACACAGAAATCTCATAACTCTGACCTGCGGTGTAACAGGAAAAGCCTCTTGGGGTGTGGTGGTGTTTCTGCTCTGTGCAGCAGGATCTCTCTGCTCTGATCTCTGCAGGAACTCATGCCGGGCAGCTGCTTCCACTGCCAATCACCCCAGAAGGCCCTGCACCCCAATTTTGCCGTGGAAGTGGATGCTGAGTGCAAGTTCCTGCAGAGATCAGAAGTGAAGATAGGAGGCAGTGGTGCAGAATAGTAAAGCTTCGCCACTGCCATGCCCAAGAGGCTTTTCTTGTTACACTAGATTCGGCCCATGGGCTGGAGTTCAAAGGCCCCTGATCTAACAGAGAATACATCTTATGTTGTGAGTGGTCCTTCAGCAAGACTCCCCCGCAGCCCCCCTTTGCAGCTGATGTCAATTGTAGCAGGCGGCAGAAGCCACATTCTGTTGAGCATGACCCCCCCCCATGTTTGTTCCTCTGCGATGTTACATAGGTTGTGGTGGGCTCCTGTCAGATCACAGCTGCAGGCAGCAGCAGAAACACACCTGCTGGGCTACCATCATGGTATGGGGAAGGGTGTCCACAGGTCCATGCCCTGCTGGCTGGGCTCAGTCTGCCCAGGACAGTGCATCTCCCACAGGTCTTGGGTGGGTGATAACCAACCCCTGATCGGGCTATTAGTAGCACTTATTTTGGGTAATCTTTTGGGTAGAATAAGTTGTAGCAAAATAGGAGAGTAGCATTTAGTCAGCAGTGATCCAGAGAACCAAGAACCCCATCTTAAACCAAGAGATGTTGTTTGAATCCCTGCTCTTGTATTAGGGCACCGAGACTCTGGAATGCTTCCCAGACACAAAGGTATAATTCCTGCCCAGGCTCTTGGAATACAGCCTATTCTCTCACAGCAGAGAGAGATCCTGCTGTGAGTTGCTTCACAGCTGTCCCTTAAAATACTCCCTCACCCTCTGTAGAAAGGCAGGCAGTTCCCTTGAATGACATGCTGTCTGGGATCTGCTCCTTCTGGTCTGTATGAATTGTGTTTCCTCTGACTGTTTCGCAGAAGGTTCAGTGTTTTTTTCTCTCTCCAGGTTTGATGTGGCCAGTGTGATGTCTGTTACGCTGAGCTGCGATCACCGTGTTGTCGATGGAGCAGTCGGAGCCCAATGGCTTGCTGAATTCAAGAAGCTCCTTGAGAAGCCTGTCACGATGCTGCTATAATCACTTGGGGACCCTCCCCCTGGACTTTCTTAGGTCACATCACTTCATTCTAAAGAAGCTATTTATATATACCTAGTGTGTAGACTTTTAAACAAATGTTCCTTTCTTTTTTAAACAAAGAGAGATTACATATAATGTGTATACAATTGCTGGCAATTTTATTGCCAGTTGTACGGACTATAGTAGTTTGCAAGGGCTTACCAGAGCCAAAGACAACGAATATTTTATACAGTGGATGAATTTGCAAACTTCCCTCTAAATAATCCAAAGCGTTCATAATTATGTAGAGCAGTATGTGCTTCTGACGATTGGCCCACCCAGCAATCCTCCTATATTCTTAAAACAGGAGTTGGATTGTACAAGGGGATGAAAAAACCAAACCGGACTTGAAATATCTGCTGGTTGAAATCTCCTGTCTAGCACAGGAAGTGACCTTGCTGGTTTGGGTTCTGTTCTCTGCTCCTTTGAGATTAGCAGGCTGTCAAGAGGGACGGACTAAGGAGCCTTCCTAACAGTTCGCATTCCAGCTTACGTGGGGAATTCAGCATTTCTTAGGATGTAGAAACCACAGGACCCCTTTTAGAGCACTTTAGCACAACAGGGAAGCTACATTCAGGCGATCCTGATTGTGTGTTTGAAGCACTTCTGAACATGTGAATGTTCATGGTGTCAGCCTGTGTTTTGCATTAAATATTTTTTGGATGAGAGGCTGCTGTCGTCGTCGTCCCCTTTAGCAAATGCTGCTTTGCTCCAAGTGGAAGTCCGTGTTCAAGGGGATTGGTATGACTCAGTAGTCACTGAGAGATATGAAATGAAACCATGAAGCTCTTCACCTGGATTCCAACATCAGGGTTTTTTTTTCTTTTTCAGATAACCTGACCTAGGAAGCTTGGAGAAGTGTTGAGACTAGGTGCAATTCAACAGGGACTTATCCTGTCATTGAAATGAGTGTGAAGTTGCAGTCCCCCTTCTTTTGAACAAGGACTATGTAGAAGACAATGCCTTGTTCGAACATGCTGACAGCCCCAGTTCAGAGAGAGTGAGTTGCACTTGAAATCTGCAGGACTAGTTAGACATGATTTAACTTAAGTCCCCCTCATTTCAGCTGTGCAACTACCTTTCTGTGTGTTGGGGTCATGGTTTTGTAACAACTTTGTTGTCTGGCCTATCCCAGTCTCTGAGAAGTGGCAGAATTTCTTTGGCCATGTAAATAGTGTAAAAAAATTACTCAAAATGTTTTTTTCTTCCAAGATTGTGCCCTTATCTATTCATCATAATGTCCTCCAAGGGGAAGGACACTTTAGCAGAAAACACTCCCATGACTGCTTTCCAAAGGAAATGTTAATTTAAAAAGGAGGATCATGTGTAATTGCCAAGTGACGTGACCTGGAAAGTCAAGTAGACAAATATACCCCAAATGACTTTGTACCATATTGCACTGCATATTACAATATTGTCTCTTGTAAAGTTGTGCTACCCGATCCACTAAAAATAATATTCAAAAAGATTATACTGTGGAGATTAAATATTTTCTGAGATTTAGACCAATGTTTTGTTGCATTGGTTGCAGTTATGCCTAAAACCTTTAGCTGTTTTGGGTAAGAAGCAAGTTGCACCTATATTTTAAAGTGTCCATCCTCTGTTCCAGACTGGCCAGTGAACCAGTTCTGTTCCATTAAATGTTGGAATTTGAGACTGCTTTTCCTTGTCCTCAATGCTTTTTTCTGTGCTTTAGTGGGTGTGGAATTGATCTTGCTCCTAATATTGATGGATGAGGCTGCCTACCTGTCTGGATCCACAAGCAAAGCTTAACTTGCCCTTTGTCCTCCTTTGGGGTTGAGGAGAAGATGCTCACAACAGGCTATGCAGCAACTAACTTTAACTGTGCTGGAGCCTGCTCAGTTATTTTTAGAATCCAAGCTAAATAGGATCTTGAAACCTGTTGGTTTTCTTTGCCATGATCAGACTTTAGCTCTGCACAAGGGTCCACTGCCCTACTGCCTGTCTTAGCAGAAGGGAGAACATGTTCCCTTGGCTTCTCTTCATGGATCTCTACTGGAAAAGTATATTCATGCGGCTGTCAGCCCCAAGAAAGGGGACAGGCTCCTGTCACAGCAACTGTTGATCAAAAAGTCTGAGCAACTGGTCAGCGAAATTCATTGCTTGGTGTTCTAAATACCCCCTCCCTCTCCCCACTTGCACGCATACTCTGGGCAATGGGAGGGAGGGGTTAATGCCTGCTTTTTCAGTGTAGCCCTGCAGCTCAATGATGCATCATTTGGGTGCATCAAATGGGAAGTTTGGGTGCAGCTCAGATTCAAACCACCAAAAGCAACAGTCATCAATTTGCAGTTCCAATTAATGCAGGAATTGATCAGAATATAAAGTTTGTAACCAGTTAGTTTATAAGGTCCATTAATGTAGCTTTTGGATGTACAATTTCTGTAACACAGTAGAAATTCCCACTGAGAAGGAAAGTATTTAAACAGTGGAACGCCTTTGAAGTGTGGAGTTTCAGTTCTCTACTAGAAGCATATCTTTGGTCAGTGTTGCGGACCATTGTATCTGTCCAAATTGAGCTAGGATTTCTGCTCAAAGGCACAGAGGGCTACAAGACAAACCAGCAACCTATGTGACCTGTGAAGGAGCATGGTTAGAATATTTGTGTCACATTCCTTAATCTCACTTCTGCTGCCAGATGGGTATTGTGATGTGCAAGATCCCCTTCTTTTTATAGAATGCAGCTGTCGTTTCTTCTTCACTCACAGGCTCTGGAAGATCCAGATGCAATCTGTATTTTTCAGGGTATTCAATCAACACATCATCCTAAAATTGGAAAATAAGATCCTCTGTAAACAAGTGCATGCAATTGCTACAGGTGTGAGCTATCACAGAGATATAAAATCAACAGAGGAAAGAACAGGGCTATAGTAGAAATGATAGCTTACTTTAGAAACACTCAGGTTGCAGTCAGAGATGCAGCCCACCTCTGGCAATTCAACTTTCAGTTCAATCTTCAGAGGTCTTCCGTCTGCACTCTTTCTGACAGACAGCTCATAGGGTGGAGTTCTTAGTTCTGGTGCCTGAGTGCTGGAAATCTCTTCAATGAGACAGGCTTTTGTTGGCACACTGTTCTCCGTTAGCAGAGTAAGGTCACTGCTGTCTTCCTTTGGTGTGATGTTCCTCAGCTGGTCAAGTGTCATTTCTTTCAAGATAAATGTTTAATACATAGAGTAAAAATATTTCAAAAGAGGACCCCAGGAAAAGTGTCAGTTATGCATGCTCTTCCTTGCTCTCATAGCTTAGTGGGGCTAACACAAAGGAGTAGTTTGCTGGGGGTCTGTCATAAGACCTTAAACCCAAGAGTGGTCTCTCTTGAGTCACACCAATAGTCTAGGTCAGTGGTTCCCAAACCTTTGGGAATTGGTGGCTCCCTTGACCTACTGGGCTATTGGCTGCAACTTCCCATTGGGGCTATGATCCTATACATTGCACAGGATGGTAGGTTTTTCATGAGGCTTCTGCTCTCCCTCCCTGGTTTCTGTGGCTCCCTAGGGAGCCAGTGGTCTAGGTAAACCTGTTATTCAAGATAAGTGGAAATAAACGAGAAATACAAGCTACAAGGGCAGTGCTAGGTCAGGGAAAAGAGCTGGCTAGTTCAACCTCCTGGTAGCCAAATAGCTACTTCCAGGAAGCCCACAAGCAGAGAATGAAGACAAGAGCCTTATTCTGCTTTTGGCTCCATGGCAACTGGTGTTCAGCAACATGCTGCATGTGACAACTGCCAGCAGACTGGCATGCCAGGCAGCACCCCACTTGTCTTCAATCATAGTAGTGAACTGAAACAACACCCACCTTTCTTTGTGTTCTTCTTGGACAGAACTGCAGGAGCCGGACCTCCTCTCAAGCTCTGCCTCATCCTTTCCAGGCTTCCTTTCAGTTTAAATTTTGTAATACTGTAAGAGTGAGACAGAGTGACTTTGAAATGTTCCTTGATATACTTGAGTGACAGGCGAATCAACTGGTCCTCTTCTGCTGGATGGTCTTTTACCCTCTCAAGAACAGAAGGATTGTATGCAATATTGAGGACACTGTACAGCTCTAGAAGACCAAAAAGTCAGAATATTACTGTGCAAGATGGTGGCACTACAGCTGGCTCTTAGAGTTTAGTAGCTTGTTTCCAAAGGGAATACAATTAAAAGTGGCTGCACTCCGAGTCAAATTGTACTTCATATTACCCTGATATCTAGAATACAGGCTACTCCTTCCTGTTTGGTCACTTCACAAAAGACTTCGGCAAAGAATACTGTATTAATTGCTGCCATTTTTAAAAATTGCTTGTGCTATTTTTCTGACAAATACGAGAAGGTGCCTCTTAACATCAAATGAAAAACAACCAACGAAAACCAAACTTTAAGCAAAGATTATAGATAGAGAGAGAGAGAGAGAGAGAGAGCAAACATCAAAGTATTTAATACAATCAGTTCAGCACAATAGTCCAACCCCAGGGCTTTCTTTAAAAGCTAAGTTCTGGCTGCCTGACATGATGTGAGCAGAAAGTTGAACAAATGGGCATCTCTAGGAACTTTTAGAGTCATAGACAAAAAAAAGGAATGTCTTGTGTTTGCCTCCTCGTCCTCTATACGTCAAATGACTGGTGGGAACACAACAGAGCATTAGTTGGTGAATGGGACACAGAAGCAGCATTTTGTGGAAGGAGGTGATCCCCTATATAGCCTGGTCCCAAGCAGTTTAGGGCCTTAAAAGTTAACACCAATAAATTGAATTGAGCTCTGAAGCAGAACTGGGAGCCAGCAAAGCTGGGATAACATCATTTGAATGTATCCCACCAGACAAAATGTCTGGTAGAACCAAGTTGTTGTTGGCATCCTTCAGTCTCGGAAGACTATGGTGTCACGCTCTGAATGGTGGTTCTGGAACAGAGTGTCCTCTCCAGTGCGTGAAGCCTGGGTAAAGTAGGTATGGAGGATAGGCTGTTACCCATGCAGCAAATCCCCCCTCTCCACGTCGCTGAAATGGTCCAATGGAAAGGCAGAGGCCAATATGGTTGGTTCCAGCGGCATTGCAGGAGTTGCCAGAACGTGACTGTGTTCAGCCATGAACTGCCTCAGGGACTCCGGCTCCAGATTTTGCCTCGAGGTTGACTCCTGAAGCCTTTTCCATAACTGGATGTAGCCACAAGGCAGTGGAGGTTTGGGATCAGAGTTTTCCTTCTCTCAGATGAGCTGCCTTCCCAGGCTAACGAGTCCCATCTACCCGGTGGCTGTTTAGTCGCCTTTTACGACAAGTACAGCCAAACTGAGGGCCTATTCTTATCCCCAGCCCCCAGGTGGAACCAAGTGAAGTTTTGTAAACACCTGCAGGTTGTGTTAACTTAGTCACATTAGGTGAGATTACTGCATGAATGACTGGCCAGATTCAGTTTTCTCCAGGAAAGTTTGCACCTGGAGCACCAGTCAAAACTGTTGACAGGTGCTCCAAGCCATAGGAGCAGTATTGGCTCCAAAGCAGTTTCCAAACTAAGAACAGTGGCAAATAGCAGGTTAAACCTCTCTGAGTTAAAACAAAACACACACAGGCACTCACCTGATTTATCAGATACCTCCTCTATTTTGTCAGATTTTAATGGTATTGGATCAGATGGTGACTGGGGTGCTGGGACCTTATTCCACCTGCAGATGTTAATGAACAAGGATTTTTCAATAGGACCCTGCAAAAAGAATCCAAAATCACGTAATTGTTAAAGCAAATGTGTTTATTTGACAACAGTGAAGGCCCTCAGCTTCACAAGTGCATGGCTGGCCTGTAGTCAACAAATGGTTGTTGACTCTGATGTGTATAATGTGTACTTCGATAGAAACATCATTGTGTGTTTGTATTAACAGATAAAAGATTCAGGGCACAATCCTAACCAGGTCTACTCAGAATTAAGTCCTATTTTGTTCAATGGGGCTTACTCTCAGGAAAGTGTGGTTAGGATTGTAGCCTCAGAGCCCAATCCTATCCAACTTTCCAGCAATGCAGCCCCAAGGTAAGGGAACAAATGTCCCCATAACTTGAGGGGGACTCTGTGACTGCCTCCCCACCACAGGGTGCAGTTCACGCCCCTTTGGCACAGCTGCACCGGCACTAGAAAATAGGATAGGATTTGGCCCTCAATTGCTTCAGTTTCATCTGTCCTGTCAATTTCTAAGGCAAATAAATACATAAATAATACATATTAAAAATGAATTGAAAGGCTTGTAACTAGACTACACAAGGCAAATCAAATACGCACTCATACCTGCCACAACTACATCATCCATTCCAGCATTTCTCAGGCTGGACCCACTAGGTGGGTCGCAAGCAAATTTCAGGTGGGTCCCCATTCATTTCAATGGGTATTTTATTTTTAATATAGTAGACTTGATGCTACCATGGTATGCAACTGCATTTAGGGAAATGTTACAGATCTGTACTTTTAACAGGCTACTAGGTATATGCTTTTAACAATGAGGCAATGGGGCTTACTCCTGCTCAAGTGTGGATAGGATTGCAGTGTCTATGTAGCCCAGCCGCCCAACGTACCAGGATGTGGGCCTTGAGGCAGAGGTGTGGCTCGGGAGGCGTGTAGTACTTCTTGGCATCTGTCAGCTGCTGCTGCATGAACTGGCGGTAGCTCTCGGGGGAGTTCTCGGCCATGTCGTCCAGCATTGTCCAGAGCTGGCTTGCCTTGGCCAGCAGGTCCTCTGACTGGCCCAGGGACTCCATGGCTGCTGCTCAAGGAATGTGAGGGGGCAGCACAGAAGAATATGGAAAAGCGGTGCTGGGTGCAAAGGGGCAAAACATCTAACTGGGTAAAGAAAACAAAATGTCTACTGTGACTGTCCTCAGGAGAACGTCCACTGAAGTTCCCCTCTTCCAACACCAGCCCCAGTTCTTTCAGAAGAAATGGAAGAATCCTGTGGCAAGGGGTCCCATAGACTAATTACATGCAGAAACCCAGCAGGGCGTGTAACCAGCGATGGACTTTTCCTCCATCAATCTGCCCAATCTGCTTTTCAAGGCACCCAGGCCAGACGCCGTCCCCACGTCCTGTGGCAAGGGGTTCCACAGACCAATTCCATGCATGTGCACATCAGGGCTTGTCACCTGGGATGGGCTTTTCCTCCACTAATCTTTCCAAACCCCTTTTAGAGGCATCAAGGCCAGATGGCACCTCCCCATCCTGTGGCAAGGAGTTCCACAGGCTTGGCGATATCAGCTGGTTAATATAAATACCACAAACAACAACAACAAAGGCAGGGATGAACTTACAGGTATAGGAAAATATACAACTCTCTGCCTACGTATAGATATTTATACACACTATAACTCTCTCTCTCTCTCTCTCTATGTGTGTGTACATATATATGTCCGTCTCCTGATGCACTTTCCTATAGGAAAACTCACACACACATATATTATATACACACACACCTGCCTACACACGTAGAAACAGAGAGTGTGTGTATATATACATACATACATATAAAAATAAACCCTGTATAGCAAACCCCTCCCCCCCCGCAGTCTGAGCTCTCCGTGCCTGAGGCGAGTTCCACCGAGGCGCCCCTCCCCCCACAGGCGCAGGCGCGGCGTCGAGGCGTCTCCATGGCGACGGGCGGAAGGGGCGGCTCGTCCTTCCGGCAGGAAGCGGAAGTGGTGTGCGCGGCCTTCCCGTCCCGGCGCCGCCGCTCGCCGCTCTCCGAGTTCCGGTCGCGAGACCTCCCCGGCTCGGCTGAGCTGGCCGCGCTCCGGGAAGGCCCGCTGCCCCGCTGGCTGGGACTGCCTCGCGAGGGAGAACGTGTGAACGCCTGACGCGCGTGCGGGGAGCCGGTGCGCGGCGCGCCTTCGTCCTGACGCTCCCCCTCCCCTGCCAGGTGGGCCGCTCCAGAGGGTGACGGGGCCCCGAGGCGGCTCTGTGGCTGGGGGAGCCCCGGGTCTCCTCGACGCCCCCCGCAGACGGTGCCCTGTTCGCACAGCGAGTCGCGGGTCTGCGGAACCCCCTGCCACAGGGAGCGGGGCCGAGTCTGGCCTGGGCGCCTATAAAGGGCTCTGGGCACATGGGTGGAGGAACAGCCCATCACAGGAACAAGTGCTCATGGGTATCTTCATGCGATGGGTCTGTGGAACCCCTTGCCACAGGGTGTGGGGACGGCATTTGGCCTGGATGCTTGAGAAGGGGATTGGGCAGATGGAGGAAAAGCCCATCACAGGTTGCAAGCCCTGATTGGTGCCTGCGTGTCATTGGTCTGTGGAACTCCTTGCCACAGGAGTATGAGCATATGCGACTATATGAGTATATACATAACAAGAGACCTGCATCCTGTTCCCACTTGCTTGCAAACGGCATTCAGAGATGGCCTCTTTCTAAAACCAGGGAGTATGTGCAACATTCTCGTTTTAGAAATAGGCTGTCTCTGAACGCCACATGCAAGCAAGTGGGAACAGGGTGCAGGTCTCTTGTGGACTACCTGAGGCATCTGGTGGGCCCCTGAGAGATTCAGGAAGCTGGACTAGATGGGCCTTTGGCCTGATCCAGCGGGCACATGCCATACAGCCCAACCTGTGTGTGGGTTGGTTAAAGAACCCGCTTCTGAACAGAATAATGTCGTCTTTTTGTTTTGGCCATCAGTGTTCAACCTGTAAATGAACAGACCCCTTGAACTGCCAGACGTTGTGCTTTGAGATCTGGGAATTGAGGGGTCTCTCCAAACATGGATCTTGCTGGCTAGTTATCTTTTCCTTCCTGTGTGGACACAGGACAAAGGCTGGGGAGCAGCAGAGGTACTACTGGATTAATCTAAATGCAAGCCTCTGTCAGTTAAAAACTAGATCACTAATTATGGGACATAAACACCTACTGAATGAATGTTCTCTGTTGCTTTCCCAGTGGGAGTATTTTCTAGAGAATCTTGTATGTGGTATGCCAGTATAGTGACCAAATTTTCTTGCTGGTTTTGTGTTAAGGTTAAAGAATGTCTCGAGTCCCTTTGGGGAAAGTTCTCCTGCGAAATGTTATCCGTCACACTGATGCACACAACAAGGTACAGAACAGCTTGTTTTGTTGCCCAGCTTCTGGTATTAAATGTGGAATTGATGTTATTATCCCTGTTGAATTGTTGCTTTGATTGGGTACCGTATTCACAGTGCCATCCTCTGCATGTTTAATTGTAACTAAGCTCCACTATGTTCAATGGCACTTAGGCCCTAGTAAGTGTGTTTAGAATTCTAGACTAATGTATTTTTAAATATATATATCTCAAGATTCAGGAGGAGTCAGAAATGTGGAAAATACGGGAATTGGAAAAGCAAACGGAAGATGGACATCGGAGAAAGCAAAAGAAGATGCTTCCCAATAGCTCCAGGTGGGACTTATTTACACTAGAAAATGGTCTTTCTCCTTCAAAGTGTTGTCCTGGCAAACCTAAGAAGGCAAGATGGTAGAGCATCTATCACAGGTTGCTCTGGGCACCCTGAGGGTTCCTCTCTGTTTGTCCTTTGGCAAACTTAACTGCTACTGTAGGGCAGCTGGGCTAAGAACAGAGCAGTGTGCCAGCACATTTCTCAGAAGTCAAGGATTGTGTGTGGAGCTTGCCCTCCCTTGCTCTCAGTTTCAACTCTTGGAGAACTCCATGTTTTGCCTTCCACAGAAAGCTTTTCATTGAGAATCAACGATTGTAAAAAAATCCCTCTCTTTGCCTCTGCAGTAGCCGAATGCGCAGTGATGGGTTTGATGAGGAGAGCCAGTCTGCTGATCTGAGGGCAAGGAACTTGGCTCCTGTGTCAGTGACAATGGAAGAGGACCTTCAGCACACTCGCTACTGGAACAAGAAGCTCTACGAATATGAGGCGAATATGCCAGACAGGTCTGGAAGTGTAGGGAGGAAAAAAACAGAGAAATGTAGGAGGAAAAAAAAAACCCAGACCTCTGCCCCAAGGAGGTTACAGTCACAATTGCAGTGTTGGTGCAAGAGAAGGAAGACATGGGGAAGGTATGGGAAAGGCAAAAATAACAAAGAAAAAGAGGATATGGGCAGAAGTGAAGGTAACAAAGCAGGTGCAAGAGCTTTGCTAGCTAAGTGCCAGGGTCTGTCTAGTACAGTCTCCTGCTTTCCATCATAGCCAACCAGATTCCTCCAGGAATTGTCTTGGCATTGTCTTGTTAGATTGGACAAAATGCCCATTTCAGTCAGCATATCCTACTTCCCATAGTGGTCAATTAAATGCTTCCAGGAAGTCCACAAGCAGAACCTGTGAAGCAAAATGTTTTGCCTTCACAGCAACCTTGTAAAAAGGACACTGATGTACTTGACCATGTGCTTCCCCTGCCCCTTCCCCGTGTGGTCCGAAGTGGTGCAGCCCAACCCAGGTAGTGGCACTGCAGCTCATATGTTTGTAATCCTCTTAGATGGCTTGGTGTTCTCTTTCAGGTGGGGCCACAGTGGCTACAAAGAGTTGTACCCAGAAGAATTTGACACAGACAGGTAAAGCAAATGAGGTTCCTATGCAACTTCATGTCTTAGTTCTGTGGTGCAAATTGGACCAGCTGCATGTTCTTCTGTAGTCACAGCAATATCTTGTACATTCAACTGGTTAGGGACCAGAGCATGGATGAAAGTCAAAAACAGATGTCAAATAGAGCCTTATTTGGCTTGCAAATTTATTTTGGCCAGTGAATAACATAAATTATATAATACATACAAAGATGTGTAAAACCTAAATAAAGAGAAATAAAGATAAGAACATCTGCTGGACTCAGAAGACCCTCCCAGACACCTGCTAACGCTAACATTCTGTGAAGCTCAAGATATTCTGTAATTTGGACAGAGTACATAATATAGGCATACCCTGTATCTGCCCCTCGCCTCTGGAGGGTGGGGGGGCACCCCCCTGTATCCACAGATTAATGGATCTAGAATGGAACCCCCCCTCCCTGCAGATACAGGGGCATGTCTGTATTCTGAACTCTGCAAAATACAGACTATCTTGAGCTTCACAGAATGTTAGTGTTGGCAGGTGCCTGGGAGGTCATCTTGTCCAACCCCCCTGCTCAGTGCAGGCAGCTACTTGAGCAGCTGCTTTCTACTAAGTCAGCCCAGACCAGCATATTGTCCATTGCTGTGTGTTCTGACCAGCAGCAGCTCTCCAGGGTCTCAGTCAGCGCTGTGGTCTTTTTCCCAAGAGATGCCATGGATACAACTTAGCCCCATCTACAAAGAGGAAGTTGACTTGGGTCACCCAAAATGTGCCATGGGTAAATTGAAACAGACACGCCACCCCACTGAACACAGTTTGATCCTCTGCTTTTTCAAACTGAGCAACTTCAGAGAGATGAAATATCTTTTGAATGGATGACATGCACAGCAAGTGTTTGAACCTGAGACATGCTCTGAACCCTGAGATGTTGCATTAAGGCCTGAGGGGATGATGATTCCCAAAGCTTTCATTAGAGAGCCAGGATGGTATAGTGCAGTGGTTCTCACATATTTAGCATCGGAACTCACTTTTTAGAATAAGAATCTTGTCAGGACCCACCAGAAGTGATATCATGACCAGAAGTGACATCATCAAGCAGGAAAATTTTTAAGAATCCTAGGCTGCAATCCTACCCACACTTACCCAGGAGTAATTTCCATTGACTATCATTTAGTAGCTTGTATAGTGCGCTAATATAGTATAGTATGTTAGTGTAGTATGGTTGGTTGGTTGGTAAGCCTATAGCACCCGTTATTCCTGGGCGGTCTCCCATCCAAAGTACTAACCAGGCCTGACCCTGCTTAGCTTCCAAGATCAGATGAGATCAGGCATGTTCAGGGTAACAGTTGCTGCTAGTGTAGTATGCTGCTCTATACATAGTAGCTTGTTAAAATACAGGTCTGTAACATTTCCCAAAATGCAGTCACATCCCATGGTAGATTCAAGTCTCATATATTGAAAATAAAATATTGAAATGAATGGGAACCCACCTGAAATCGGCTCTTGTCCCACCTAGTGGGTCCCAAACCACAATTTAAGAAACACTGGTGTAGTGGTTTGGGAGTTGGACTTTAACCTGGAAGATCCAGGTTCAAATCCAAGCTCAGCCACAAAGCTTCCTTGGTGACCCTGGGCCAGTCACTATCTCTCAGACTTGCTCACCTCACAGGGTTGTTGTGAGGACGAAAGGAGGGAAGGAACTATGTATACCACACAGCTCCTTGGAGGAAGGGCAGTGTAAAAATGTGAATAATAAATGAATACAATTACTCTGATTCTGTTTATAGTGATCAACAAGACGAACAAAACATGAACGGTAAAAGAAAATCCCCGCCTGGGAAAAGGTCCTCTCTTGAGTTGCACAAGAGGAAAAAGGCCAAAAAGTCACACAAGAAGAAGCGGAAAAAGAAATCACACAAAAAGCGAAAGAAAAAGAAGCAGGAGCCTCCGAGTGCAGCATCAGAGTCTTCCGAGGACTCCGAGTGCTCTGAGGAAGTCACGTCGGGTGCTAGCCAGAGGAAGCGGAAGCGCCACAAGAAGACCAAGAAGCCCTCAGCGAAGCCCCCAGCCTCCTCCTTGGGGCCCGACAGCGACTCCAGCAGGGCTGGCAGCTGCACCTCCAGCAGCTCTGAGGACAGTGAACCTGAGCAGAAACGGGAGAAGCAGCCCAAGAGAAAGAGGAGGAAACATCATGTGTTGGTGCTGGAGAAATACAGCGAAGGGGCTCAGGAGAAGCGCAGCAAGCGGAAGAACTGGAAGGTGGCGGCTGACGAAAACTCCGAGGACAGCTCTGAGGAGGACTAGCGGACAAAGGCCGGTTGGGTCAGTGTGCTTTTTTGCTGAGAGAAGCCATTTTGACTCCAAAAGCTGCTCTGTCCCCTAGGAACAAACTGTGGGCCAAACTGGCTGGCTGGCTCTGCAGCATCTCTCCAATCTGGGCTCTTCAAATCTTAGTAATGTTCAGGGTACACCTTTCAGTTTCACACTGGTCAGAAACTGTACTGGGAAAGGAAGGTGCTTCTCCCTGCCCCGGGTCCTGTTTGCCCATCCTGATGCCAGCCGCATCACCTTAAAAAAAAGAAAAAAGATGGACTCTCCTCTGCCTTTTAAAAAGAACCCTAAATCTGTTTCATGACGGATGTGTAAATACTAAGCATAGGCAGCAAGGGAGGCAAGAAGCCCCAAGTGCTCGGTGCAGCAGTGGCATGAAGGTGAGCATTGACGTTCTCCACACCTGTCTTGTGTTATGGCTATGGTTAAACGGATAGACAGGAGGGGGCAGCAAGCACCTGGGACAGTGGAAGCACCTCTAGATGGGAGGCTAACCTAGATCCAGGTTAATGGGTCTCTGTACAGTCCTAGTAGGACCTCTCAACCTTACCACATCAGTCTGACCTTCAGAGTAAAAGTTGCTAGCTCCTTCCACTAGCAGCTCCACTTCAGCAAGAATACTTCTGGAACATCACTGTTGGTGGTTGTCTTTGCTCAGAGAAGCCCTCTGTCTTAGGCTCTGTGACAAGAGTGAGCCATCTGTTCCTGCAAGAAATTCCAATACCCAAGAGATTCCGGGTGGTGAGTGTTGCAGGTGGCTGAGTCTTCTGTAGGAAATGAAGTTGATGAAAGCATCAGTGTTCGGTTAGCATGCCAGAAGGAGCCTAGGAGCTTGGGTCCTCCTTTGTGGCAGGTGTTCCTGGGAGGGTTTACCCTTAAGGAATAAAATTGCAGGCCTCTTAAGGTGCAATTTGTAAGGCATGGGTCAGCTTTCCTGCCAAACCTTGCCCAGATGTGCATGTTGGTGTGTTCAAGGGCAGCTTGAGAAGTAGGCTTGTCAGTAGCTATCTGGAAGCCTGGGCTACATCACTTGAACAATCCAGGGGCTGCAAAGGTATCTGCCAAAGTGCTTAGTATTGAGCAGTCTTTCTGCCCCTAGTATCTTGATTCTCACAGGAGCAAATATAAACCACAGACCTAATCTGGTTTAAGTTATTCTGAACAGTGTGAACTGTATTTCTGGAAGGAAGGACTAGGTTATCCAGTAGAGTTCTTAGTACTCTCATCCCTACAATTCCCAGAAGCCCTTGGGGGAAGTTGCAGTTATTTAGCAGCTGTAAAAACACACAGGTATGCCCTATTGCTGCTTTTTACACAAGGGACTGGTGCAAACTCAGGACACAATAGGCTGGCGAGATTGGGGGTTCAGGCCTTTTTACCCCATTCCTGGCCTCTAGTTGTTTACCCTTCATGGTCCCATGTCTAATTCCTAAACACAGTTAACTTTCTGCTGCAGGTGTGCCTCCCTCACAGCTATTGGCTCCATTTTCCCCTTCACAAAAACAATTGACTGGTATCCAATTGCTGCAGAATAATCATGGAATGCCAGCCTTCCTGTTCTGTGTTGTACCAGCAGACAAGACTTTTAGAAAGCAGTTGAGGCTCTTTCTACAGAATTGAGAACTATTTTTTTATATGTGCGTTAATAACTTCAAAGGTTCTGAGAGAATAAACAGTGTTGGTTTCAGCCAATAAAGTGTTTTAAATGGTCTCCCTACTGTGAGCATGTGTAGGTGGAGGTTGGGGGAGAGGTAGTGGTCATCTTGGTGATGGCTCAAGGGGCACAACTGTTTTGGTGGGGGTCATAACTATTTCTGCTGAATAGCCTTTGGCTCCTAACTTGGCAGTGATACAGATACCGAAAGCAGTGTCTATTGTGTTGTGTGCACTGCACTGATCATTGCATATCCTGCAATTTCCTTAGCTCTCTCCCCAAAGATTAATTGGAAATCATGTACAAGGGATTACTGAAGAAATTAGTTTTAATTCAGCTTGGTGTCTCCTTGAAAGGGCCTGATCCTATCCCACTTTCCAGTACCAATACTGCCCAGAGGGAAGGGAACAACCATTCCCTTACCTTGAGGCCTCCATGATTTCCCTCCCACCACTGGATGCAGTGTGCACCCCATTGGCATGGGCTGCATCAGCACTGAAAAGCTGGATTGGACCCTGAATCTAGTATAATACCCAGAATGACACCTGATTGGATCTACATTTTGGTTATAATATCCATAGTTACTACAAAGCCCATTTGAAGTTATATTTTTGACATGAATCAACTCAAGTATGACTACCTAGAGGAGAAAGGACTGCTACAAATCACTGGGTAATAAACAGGGACAAAAGGGTGTGAGTTATCAAATACTCCAGTAAAATAAGATGATTTACAAAGATTAAACACTTATCCTTCAGAGTGTGAATTCTGAAGCAAACTATTTTACCTGGGCCTGTCTTATCCCCATTTGTCCCCAGAAGCATGCAAAATAGTCACAGTTTGTTACATCACATTAACTTGTTTAGGCAACTCATATCAATTTATTAGGCTGCCTGAAGGCAAAACATTGTTCCACACAGTCCAGCTCAACGCCACGTAGAAATTAACAGTTGCAGTCTTGCAGGCTGGTCATCCAGTTCTGCGCTGAGGTAGAGCCTTCGCCCAAGCAGGAATTCAGTGGAAGCTGGGCGGTATTACAGCTGCTGATCAAAGTGGTCCATGCAGCCCGTCAGTGCCCTCCCTTCTGTACTATCTGTGCAAAGCGATTGGTGATGGACAGCGTTGTGTCTACGAAACGGTTGACGCAGTTGGCCAGGCAGGCTTCAGTCCTGGAGTCCAGCTTTGAGCCTGGTTTGTCCACACACTTATCCCAGCAGACTTCCATGAAGTTGTGGATCTAGAGAGATGGGGAAACAGACACACCTTTGATCAGTAGCCAGTCTTGCAGCAACTCAGAAGCAGGAAACATTCCCCAGGAAGGGGAGGTGACAAAGCTGACTGGTCTGGCTGTCACTTGACCAAGGTGGTCCAGGCAGCATGACCAGGCAGTTGCCAAGGAAACCCCAGGAGACACTTCCCTACTCTGGAGTATTTATTTAAAAGATTTATATCCTGCCTTTCCCAGGCTGGACTGCATGTTCAAGGTGGCTTACAATTCCCAGTTAAAATACACAACATAAAAGAACAATAAATAAAACCATAATAAAAACCAATAAAAGTAAGGAAAGAAGCGTCACTAGTTTGGCCCAATGCAGGCAAGTCACTCTAGTTGGCTCAGCAATGCAGCTGCGAAACAGTTCCCAGCCTCCTGCCCAACTTTTGTCCAGAACTGCTATGAAAAGAGATGAGGACTGCAGTCCTGCAAGCACTAACCTGGGCCAGGGCAGATGACGCTGCTTAGCGTACCTCACAGCCCAAGCCCAATCGCCATGGTGCTGCAGGATGCAGCGGTGGCATAAGGGCTACTGCTGCATCCAGAAGCCGCACAGAGGCTGCCAGCGAACATTTTGCTGGGCAGGCTGAAGAAGCTCCTTGTAGGGCTTTTCAGCCAGACAGAAGGACCAGATCCGGTGTCTCTGTCCCGACACTTATCCCCCCCCCCGCCAGCCCCCTTCCAATGCTCCCTGCTTCTTCCAGTGCCATAAATATGCTTTATGGCACGTTGACAACACCTAGTGCTGGTGCTGGGCGCTATTGCCAGCTAGCGCTGTGGGAAGGCCACAGGATTGGGCTCTGGCTTCTAAGCAAACATGCATATGAGTGGCTCGGCCCAGACCGGCGGAACTCCCTGCCACAAGATACGGTGCTGACGACCACTAACTGGGTGGTTTTAGGGCAAAAAAAAGGAGCCTCTCCGCACAGAGCCTCCCTGGCCTGCGGAACTCGCAGCCACTGGCTGGGGGGAGCATCTTCCCTCCCTCCCGGAACCAGGCTGGGCAGCCCAGTCAAGCGACTGAGGAGGATGCCCCTCCAGGCAGCGCCTCCCGGCCTGCGGAACTCTCGGCCACTGGCTGGGGGTCGGAGCCCACCTGGGAGGTGAAGCGGGCGCGCTGCTCCTCCACGGCCACCAGGCGCTGTAGCTCGGCGGCGTCTGCGGACTCGCTGCCCGCCTCCTCCATGGCCGCGCGGGGAGGAAGGACAGGCTCGCGGCGGGCGCAGTTCTCCAGGCCCGCCTCCTCCGGAAGTGCTGTGAGAAGACTTCCGCTTCCGGCGCGCGTCCTCTGGGGAGACTGGCGGCGGGCGGAGCTCTCCCGACGCACTTCCGGCGCGGACCGGAAGTGCGGCTGAGCGGGCCTTCGGAGGGGAGGGGCGGCTTCCGGCTCTGGCGCGCGACCTGCCCTTGAGGCGGGGGAGGCGGAGGGCGCTGCAGCTGCGGGCAAGATGGCGGCGCTGGCCGGGCTGCGGCTGTGGAGGGGGCCCCGCGGCGCGGGTGAGCGAGCGAGCGGCGCCGCGCCTCCCCCCCATGCTCCCCTCCCCTCTCCCAGCGCCCCCCGGCCCCGCCCAGCACTGTCCTCGGGGAAGCTCAGAGACTGAGAGCCCAGTGCCAGGCCTGTCTACTCAGGAGTAAGCCCCGTTGTAACCAGTGGGCCTTACTCCCGGGAAAGGGGACAGGATTGGAGCCTCGGAGCACAGCCCTCTGCTTGTCTACTCAGAAGTAAGTCCCACTAGAGTCAATGGGGCTTACTCCTGGGTAAATGTGGGAAGGGTTGTAGCCTCAGAGCCCCATCCTGTGCCTGTCTACTCAGAAGTAAGTCCCACTGTAGTCAGTGGGGCTTACTCTCCCGTAATTGTGGCTAGAATTGCAGCCTTCAGGCCTCATCCTCTGCATGTCTACTTAGAAGTAAATCCCATTGTAGTCAGTGGGGTTTACTCCTGGGTAAGCATGTGTAGGATGGCAGCCTCAGAGCCCGTCCTATCTGTGTCTACTCAGAAGCAAGCCCCATTGTAGTCAGTGGGGCTTACAACCAGGGAAGTATGGCTAGGATTGGACTGTAAGCTGCGGGGCCCCAGTAGGTTCCCCCCTGCCCGGAATGGTCCAAAGGGAGGGGCCGCTTGAGGCTCTCCCCAGACTAGGCGCTCCGCCCCCTCCAGCTATGCCACTGTCATGGCCAGTGACACACACACCCTGCTGCACAGGTCTGCACCTTTGCCCTTCCGAAGGTGACTTTGCTCTCCAACATGGAAGAGGCCTGAGGGTTTTCTAGGCAGCGCATAGTTTCATCTGGTGTGTGTGGGATCGATGGGGAGCAGTTGTGCAGATAGTGAGGGCCGTCGTTGACACTTTCTCATGTATGTGAAAGGATGTCATCTAGTAGCCAATTATAGATACACCTAATTCTTGGCAAACACAATCTGTGTTAATTACGTGTGTAGATTATTGGCTTAAAAGCACGACTGTTTCAAAGCATTAAGAGCTTGAACCACACTAGGTGACGTTGCTGCTTTTTGGGACCTATAGCTGCCTGTCAGAGATTTTATTGCCCCATAAGATGAGACCTGTTTGAGACATGTTGCAGCCTAGATAATTTTACTCTGACTGAAGCAGTTGTACTTATGAGTAGGGAGAAGAGTGCTCATGTCTGATTGCATAGAAGTAGGAGCATTGAAAGGATATGTGCTTCATTCTCACACACTCCTTCTGGCAGCATGATCTGTGGTCACGTAGAAATGAATCCCCTGTGGCAACAATTTTCAGCCTTTTAAATCTCATGGCACACTAACAAGGCACTAAAATGGTCAAGGCACACTATTGGTTTTTTGACAAGAAGGAACAGTGCGCTGCCGATGGGGTGCTTGCATCCCCAATGGCCCTCCTTATACATGACTCTTCCCCCTAACTCCCATGGCACATCTGTGGACCATTCATGACACATCAATTTGCCTTGGCACAGTGGTTAACAATTGCTGCCCTGTGTTTTTTAAATTTCTGGGGGTCATTCAGCAGCACCCCCTGCATGGAGATGGGATCCACCCAGCACTCTTTGGATTGCACATGGTGCAATTAACCTGTTGGTTAGAGTCTAGAGCAGCCATTTTCAACCACTGTGCCGTGGCACACTGGTGTGCCACAAATGGTCCCCAGGTGTGCTGCGGGAATTTGGGAGAGGGTCATTTATCAATAGGACCATTGGGGGATGTGAGCCCCCGTTGACAACACAGTGTGCCTTGTCAGTTGTCAAAAAGCTGATGGTGTGCCTTGCCCGTTTCAGTGCCTTGCCAGTGTGCCATGAAATGAAAAAGGTTGAAAATCACTGGTCTAGAGATCCAAGTATTGCTCTTCTTTGGATGAAATGCTTCTCTTCTCCCCACAGCTTTCCTACATAAAGTTCTCTTGGCTCGATCAACCCTTGCCTGTGCTGGCACTGAGGAGCACCATTCTCTGGTCTGCAAGATCCACACATCCCCCAGGAGCTTAGGTAAGGCTATCATTTTTTTTGGGGGGGGGGTGTTGTGCATCTGTGCCAAGGGGTATGCTTTTACTGTTGGGGAAATCCAGTATGCCTCAGGCATTTGCTTGTCTTAGAGCCTCATCTGGTCATATCTCAGGAGGCTGCCAGCCAGAGTCCTCCTTTCGCCATATCTTGGACTGAGAAAAAAAATGGAATTTGAAATGTGTCTGCCATGTTGTGTTCTTCTGTGCCTTAATAGCCAGTAAACAGCCATGTGCCTTGGTATTTGAGGTCTGTTTGGGAGGGGTTATGGAGTTTTGTTTTATTTCCAGGTGCATTGAAATTAATTGGTGCTAAACAAGCATTGAAATGAACAGGGCTTATGCGAGATAACTTTTGGAAGTTTCTCCCTTAGAGCAGGGGTCAGCAAATCTAGTGTGCCAGGTTGCTGTGGTGATTAGAGATTGTGTTCTGGGGCCTAAGAAGTGAAAAAGAGCAAAAGCAGACAGCTGAGTTTGGTCAAGAAGGCAAGCAGCACTGCAAGAAGGCAGAGTGCTGAGTGGGAGGCAGGATTGTGGTTTTTCTTTCAAATAAATACAAACAAAAAGACTGTGTTTGAATGGGAAGGCAGAATGCCAATGGGGAAGCAATAAAATAAAAAGGACAAACATCTGCTGTTGGTGTGCCTCTCACCAGTTCTTGAATGTATTGCTCTTCTCTGTTTGTATAGAGCTGATTGTACTTCTTGCATGTAGCTGAAGGGAGAATGTGCCTTTGTGTGCTGGTGGGTGGGTGGAGCCAACTTAACTGCCCCTGAATTCCAGTGACCTTGAGATCGTTTCCTTTGCTGGTGGCTCTTTTGAGGTGCAGCCAAGTTCTGTGCCATGTGGGGTGGGAGCCTGGTATGGTGGTGGAAGGAAGGCAGTGGTCAATGCTGGTTGATGCAGCTTGGGAGTGGGATGGTAGTTGTTAAGGGGAGGGAGGAGGTTTGGCTCTGCCTGGGGGAAGAGGCAGGTAAGGAGATGGGGTCTCCTTTTTGCAGGGTGGGGACAGCTGGGCCTGTCAGCTCTTTGCTCTTTCCTGGGGTAGCGGAGGAAGGATGCGAGGAGGAGAAAGCTGTTATCCTTGTGATAACTGCCTGCCTGCCCCTCCCTCTCCTCTTCCCCTGTCATAGATGGGCTTTTTGCATGTGTGTATGTGGGAGCTTCCACCTCTCATCTTTTCATGACTGTTCCCTCTGACACTCCAATAGGTTCCAGTCATAGAACTGGAAGGGCCCTATAGGATCATTGTCCATAACTAAGATGCCTGATAGATGGCTACCCAGCTTCTGCTTAAAGATCCCCGACATTAGAGAGTCTACCACCTTCCAAAGCAGACTGTTCCACTGCTAAACAGTTGTTACAGTCAGGAAGTCCTCCCTGATGTATGATTGAAATCTCCGTTGTTGTAATGTAAACCCATTTTTCCTATTCTTCTGGGCAACCAAGAACAAATTCACTCTATCTTTCCCATGACAGCCACAAATAATTGCACACGTGTCACCTCTTAACCAACTCTCCCCTAAGTAAACATGCCCAACTCCTTCAACGTTTCCTCAGAGCTTGTGGTCTCCAGCCCCCTCACCATCCTAGTCACCCTCATTTGAACCTGGTCCAGTTTGTCAATATCCCTCTTAAACTGCGCTGCCCAGAATTGGACACAATATTCTGGGCATTCTTGGCATCACCTGGCAGGACAAAGTTCCAAACAACACAGTCCTGGAACGAGCTGGAATCCCTAGCATGTATGCACTGCTGAAACAGAGACGCCTGCGTTGGCTCGGTCATGTCGTGAGAATGGATGATGGGCGGATCCCAAAGGATCTCCTCTATGGAGAACTCGTGCAAGGAAAGCGCCCTACAGGTAGACCACAGCTGCGATACAAGGACATCTGCAAGAGGGATCTGAAGGCCTTAGGAGTGGACCTCAACAGGTGGGAAACCCTGGCCTCTGAGCGGCCCGCTTGGAGGCAGGCTGTGCAGCATGGCCTCTCCCAGTTTGAAGAGACACTTGGCCAACAGTCTGAGGCAAAGAGGCAAAGAAGGAAGGCCCATAGCCAGGGAGACAGACCAGGGACAGACTGCACTTGCTCCCGGTGTGGAAGGGATTGTCACTCCCGGATTGGCCTTTTCAGCCACACTAGACGCTGTTCCAGAACCACCATTCAGAGCGCGATACCATAGTCTTCCGAGACTGAAGGTTGCCAACATGTACATGAACATGATTCTGGGCAGTGGGGTGGGGTTGATTAAAGCTGAATACAATGCCAGCTTTTTTCTTTTCTTTAAAAGTTTCAGGGTCTTTCCTTTCAGTTTTGTTGCAGATCATGTCTTTGGTCATTTGGGGTGGGCTGACGGTGTCTGCAGCTGTATTTGCTTTGTAGTGGGGATTCTAACATTTTAGGTTCCATCCATGCTAGTCATTGCATTGGTCATGTTTGTGCACTATTGTCTGACATTTTGGACTATTGGGGTGCAAGCAGCAGGCTTGTGAGGAATGTTGGGGCATTGTGGAGTTATGCAGGACCTGGTTCTTGGTGATAGAGATTTTTGAGGGTTAACTTACCTTCTCTGAGAAAAATAACTGAAAATGGAGCCAAGAGAATGACTGTTGTTCCCCTTAAAAAACAGGATAGGAGGGTCATTATGTCAAAGTGACCTAAAGAGATCATGATTGGCAGAACATGTAGATCATAACTTTCCAAAAGGGAGAATTCCAGGATCTTGTGTAACCAAAGTTGTGGGCCAGGAACACTTTGAGATGCAGGGCAGAATGACCTCCTAATTAGAGCTGGGACCATGCACCAAACCTGTCATAATAGGCCCAATAAGGAGGTGGAAGTGACATACAGTGTCACATGGGTAACTTGTTTAGCTCACGTTATTTAATGTGTTTTTCTGGGTGTGGTTCTTTGAGAAACAGGATGGAAAATGAAAAGTGAACATTTGTATCCAAACTGAATCAATTGACTTGTAACTATTGTAAATAAAGCCTCCAAACCCTTTTAAAAGGTCTGTGACTGTTTGGTATTGTGTCAGTGAAAAGAATCTGAAAAATCTTCCCAACATTGGGCACACAGCAAAGTTTTGGAAATGTTGTTTATTTGTTTGCTTATTTTACAAAACAAGTTTTGAGCCCTCCTGGTTGTGGAGATGTATTTGGGTTTGTGCAGGCTCTCCATGTGGAAATGTTGCTATTCAAGGGGTCACAGTTGTGCACCCCCAACCAAGGCTACCTGCCCCTCCCTCCTGAGCACCAATCATGTTCCTCTGCCAAGACACCCTGAACTCTCCCTCACCTTTCTATGTTTACTTCTACCAACATGCTGCTTCTCCAAGACCGAAACAGGTATGCACATATCTGCTGTTGGGTTTAGAATAATGCATTCAATTGGCTGATAATCAAATTTGCTTAAATTGCAATTTATGATTGGGGCTCCTGATTTGGGGTTTTGGGGGGGGGAAAGAAGTAGCATATTATGTTACTGAGAAATCTGTATGATGCCTTGGTTGCCCCTTCATTTAGACAGATGAATTTCTATGTTTCAGACCAACTGGCATACATTTTCCCTAGCCACCTGCCCAAATTGGTGAAATGTGGGCAGCAATGTGCCTCCTTATTTGTTGGTCTCTGGGAAGCAATGCAATAACAACAGGGATGCGTTCTCTGAACCCCATTACTAAAGCGATTTTGTTGTTATGCCAAAAACCTGCCTTTGTATTGGTGGTGTTATCAGTAGAAGGCCTCTTCCCGGTCACTCTGGACCTCCACTAGCCTCAGAATGCCCAAAGAAGTGTGTGAAAGCCACTTTTGTTTTTTTTGGAGCAAACCAGAAGTAGCTGTCTGAAAATTGGTAGTTGCTTCCAGAGGTTTTTGTGGGCCACTCTTAGTCCCAGCACAGCCCAGAAGAGGCCTCTGGGGCCTCCCAAGGACAACATGGATACCACAACACGGAGATAAGGAGTTTCATATATACAGTTCATAGGAATATCACTAACAGGTGGTGCACACCTGTAGTTTCTGCTCTTTGTAGGAGCCATCTTGCATCTTGGGACTGTGTGACCTGGCTCTCTCCTTTTCTTATCAATCTGCCTGGTCCTGGAATAAACCATTAACCCATTTCTACCCTGCCCACAGGTGTACACATTTGATCCCTGCTGCATATATGCAGTGTTGGGCAGAAATGGCTTAACTCCTCCAACACGACTGTTAGAATTGTCACCTGAGGAGCCTCAGTAGATTGATCCTTGGTGTGAGGAAACTCCTAGTGTTACATTTGGAAGGCCCTTTACGCGAGAAGGATGGTGGACCTATCGATCCTCACTTGCTTTTGTGCTTTCCACATTCAGAGACTTTGAACTGTTCGCTGTAAAGTTTATTCGCAGCTCTTGAACAGCAGAGACAAGCCATTCTCGGTCTCAGGAGTGCTTCTTTTCTCTTTCAGCTGGCTCCAAGGCAGCCTCCCTGCACTGGACAAGTGAGCGCGCAGTCAGCGTCCTGCTGCTTGGGCTCTTGCCTGCAGCTTACTTGTACCCTGGACCAGCCATGGACTACTCGCTGGCTGCAACACTGACACTCCATGGTCACTGGTAAGCAAGGAGGGTTGAGGAAGAAGGGAAGCCAGCCAGCCAGGATGCTTGCACACTGCTGCTTTAGCTAGGCTCAGGTTGCCAATGGGATGTCTTTGCAGGCTCAGGCCTAGCATACCTATGTTGCTATCTTGAGGTAGGAAACAACTAGCCCACAACAGCTAATGTCATGCTTTTGGCCAATGTCATGCTAAATAAAACGTATAGTTTGGCTCTGGGTCTACAAGCAAGTCATAGACTTTCCTTCCAGAGGGCTGTTTCTTGCATGGCTGTCTCCATTGTGCTCTGCTTATGAGCTTCCTGGGGGATCTGATTGGCCACTGGGAGGCAGAGTGCTGTACTAGGAATGTTCTTGGTCTGATCCATAAAGCTAGTTCTCCCTAGCCGTATAGAACACGAAGCTCTTGATTTCATTCACCTGCTGTGAAAGGAGAGGCTGAAGAAAACCCTTGTCTTTTCTGTGTTGGTACTTCAGCTTGACACTAGAAGGTGCTGTGGTACTTGAAGATACTTTCATGGCACAATTTTGTACAGGCTTACTGTCATTTAAGCATGTATAGGATTGTAGCCTAAATTCTCTCTTTCTATAGTTCATGTTTCCTTCCTGTCTAATATCAGGCAGGCTGAGGCATGTACCAGTAAAACCTAACTTGATAATATGTCATTTTCAGACATTGTTCAACTACAGGAAAACTCAGTAATTGTTCATTTTACAAGAGTGCCTTTTGAGTTCAGACAGTTTTTCCTTTGGCAGATCTTTGCTGAGATAATGAAATCCTAAACCTTTTTTACATGTCATCTTAGTAGAGATGTTCTGAGAGACTATTAGCCTTTCAGAAAGGGAACTGCCTGTGACAGTGGAGCTCGAAACTGTTCGGGGGGCCTCAAGGTCTAGAAAAAAATAAGCAGAACTTGGAAAATCAGGGGCTGATGTCTCAAAAGAGTCCTGTGATGTGCAGAAGTTGTATTGCATTTATTCAGTATAGAATTTGGATTTTTCTAAAAACAAAATGCTAGCTCCACAGTTAGTTCCTTGCTGACTGAGCAGCATTATGAGCAAGGCAAATCAAAGCCCTCCTCTGGCCCTAAAAGGCAAATTTCTAGCATAGCTTAATGCTGTCTGATGGGGCACACTGAACTCATCTGGCCACGGGTGCCTGCACTGCAATATCTATTTGTTATTTTAAAGATGTACATTGTGTATGCTTTCTTCCCATTAACAATATGCTTGTTAGTCTCTAAGATGTCACCACACTGCTGGTTGTGTAAATTGCTGAAGGCTTTTAACAGCTTCTCATAAAGCCACTTGTTTAAGCAGGACTGAGTGTGGGAGGGTGGTAGATTTCTGGCGCAGGCCATCCTCTCCTGCCCTTCTGAGCTGCTCGAGCTGCCTGGCAAACACAGGAGGAGAATTTTTATTCTTGATGCTGGGATGTGTTAAAGAAGACCTGAAACTCAGTTAGAGGTTGTCCATGTTTTGCAAGACTAGGGACAGCGATTCTTTATTGCGGGGTTTTCCAAGGCCTGTCTGAGGCCCAGCATTTTCCCCATTTAGAATATGAATGACTCAGATGGCCTCTTGCTACCCAGCAGCAGGAGCAAAACTGAAACAGATGTCTTGTTCTGAGGAACGTTGTGTTAGAGAAGGCTTGGAAGAGGAAACAGTCTTCTGAATCAGCCTTTCGCTCGGGTGCCAGAGCCCCAGGCTCTTGACTCCCGTGATGTAGGCAGGTCGGCTGCCTTTGGAAATGCCTGGATTTACAGCCTGTTCCTTTCTTGTCTGCCGTCCTTCTAGGGGCCTTGGACAAGTCGTGACCGATTATGTCAAAGGAGAGGCTCCCATCAAACTGGCCAACTCCGGCCTCTACTTGCTCTCAGCCGTTACCTTTGCAGGCCTCTGCTATTTCAACTACCACGATGTGGGCATCTGTCGGGCAGTGGCCATGCTGTGGAGCCTTTGAGACGCTTGCACAGTCTGCCTGCCAGACGCGACGATTGTTCACCGCTGCCTCTGCTTCATCATACAATTACCAAGCCATTGAATGAGGGAGAAATAGCAACAAGGGGTCATGTGCTCCAGGCAGCCAAATGCTTTGGCGAAAGAAGTCTCCCCAACTGGGTCAGCTGCTGTAGCCATTCAGTGAAACATGAGGACTTGTTGCCGGGAGACTTGAGACAGGGTCACGTCAGGGAAAAGTTCACTAACACCGCTGCAGCATTGAGGGGTCTGTGTGTGAACCCAAAGCGATTGTATCGGCAGCCATTGCACAAGACTGACCTTTCCCCTATCAAATGGCAGCTTGATTTCAACCTGTGTAGCATAACTGCATTTGATACCCTGTCTCTTTGGGGTGTTTTTTTAATTTTTTTGTCCAGATTTTCAATTAGTGAATTGTGTAAAGAGCATCTTGTTTGTAGCTCAGACTTGGGCCTAAACAGTGCTGTGCAAAAAGGGAAGACTTTTGTTTAATCTATGTACAATAAAGAATTCACAGATCCCTCATGTGTTTGAGTCTGAATTCCTTTTTTTGGGGGGGGGGGGCTTTAAGAAAACAACGTGCTACTGGAACAAATGTCCTTTCCCTATGTGAAACCACACAATTGTGGTTGTGGTGAAGTGTGATCCTTCTATGCAATATTTGTAACACTTACTTGGTGTGTTGGGGCTGAGAGTACCTTTTTATGGAAGGAGAGTGTTTTGCTTCTGCTAGCTTTATATAATGGAGCAGAAGAAAATACGGTACTTCATATTGTGGCGTTTGTACCAAAATCTCACACTTCCATCAGCATCTTGGGAGCAAACCAGACACTTCCTAGATGTGAAGCATCTGGGAAGCCAGCCTTGGCTGAGGCAGCTTGTGTCTTTGTATGCGCAACCTCCTGATTTTAGGAATGGGTTAAGTCAGAATGCCAGATGTAGGGGAGAGCACCAGGATGAGGTCTCTTGTTATCTGGTGTGCTCCCTGGGGCATTTGGTGGGCCGCTGTGAGATACAGGAAGCTGGACTAGATGGGCCTATGGCCTGATCCAGTGGGGCTGTTCTTATGTTCTTATGTTCTTCAGACCCCTTCGGGCCTTAAAAGGTGCAACCAACACACTCTGAAAATGTAAAAATTCCAGCTTGTCCCAGAATATGTGAAGCAACCTGTGGTTCAAAGCTGGTATATGCTCTTCAGGACTTAGAAAAATAAGAGGGGGATTTTTGGATGAGGACCACTGTTGTCTTCCATTCAAGGCTTTTGGACTCAAGTACCTGTTGAGAGCACAAAAGCTCCTCCCAACAAATGGCCCCCCAGCCTTGTTACTCTGGTTCATGTGACTGAGTTCTGCATGAGTGGGGCTTTCCACTGTTGTCTGACAAAACCCCACATGCAGCATAAGGGCATGGAGCAGACTGATGCTCCTGCTGTTTTTTTTTTTATTCACATACTTCCATAGCTGCAAGTCTAGAAACTTGCTTTTAAAAAATGAGCCCTAATATGCAGATGTCTGCAAGAGGTATGTGCCAGAAACCAGCAGCTACACAAGATTTCAGAAAGCACCCTTTATATACACCAGGCTTTCTCAGCTGCTTCCGAGACTTCATCTCTTTGCTTAACCGATTTCTCCACTTGTGTCTGAATTGAGCAAGTAGTGGAATTGCTCTTGACTGCAAATCAAGAATGTGTCTGACTGCAAATCTCTCCTTTTGTATTGAGGCGTGTTGATGAGCTGCCTTTGGAGAAGGGCTGTTTTGTCATTAGTCCAACATTTTTGTTGGGTGTGGTACGTAATTAATAACTAATGTCATTGGATGCATGAAGTAGAATCTGGTCTATCCCTTCTGTTCAACACACTTTTTGCCAGAAGTGCTCAGCCTCGCTATCCAGAGAAGGTAGCTTCCTTTCCTGTTTTAAACATCAAGAAGGGAGACGAATCGGGACTCTTGCATCCATGTCTACCAAAATGGAGTGCTTGGTGCACCAAATCTGAGCATAATGGCTAAAGCATCTCCTCTCACCTTTCCTTTCTATGGTGCCTGCTTCCAGATAAATGCTGTGGGAGTTCTGTTGACTTTTAACATTTGTTTAATACTAGCAGGTTTGAGAGAGAGCTTTTAAAAATTGGAACTAGTTCTTTTTTTTAACAAACTGAAATGCAGATGGAAACTTGCATCAGATCAGTGATTCATTCAAACAAAGGTTTTTAGTGGGTAGTGACAAATGAATCTTCCCTATTTGCAAAGGTTCTCATGGAGTGTGTTGTCTGTTGCTGTGTAGGGGTTTTCCCCAGTTCATCAGCCTTTGCCACAGCCAGTTTTCTCAAGGAAACTGGCCACTGTTGAAGTGGGACTTTGGTTCCTTAAATGTATTTTGTGACAACAAATGTGGAAGCTGGCCAGGCGCATGGTTTCATACTCTTGACTACCTCCTTTTCAGATGATTGGAGTGGTTTTTAATCGCAAGACTGAGCCACTTTCAATATGACCTAATAGTGTGATGTGGTTGATTTGCCGTCCTGCATTCCCGCTTCTCGAGGATGAGGAAACAGACTTGACAATCAATGAATCATTGCGAGCATGTTTGTGGTATTCATGAGGAGGAAGGCACTTTCTCCCTGTTTGATGAACCTCCACGTCCCGGTGTGGTGTGATCTGTCTTCCTGTTCGTGCCACACTTGTTTTGTTTCAGCATTTTGTGTGATTGTGTGATTAATGAGATTCCATTAAAATGAGCTGTGCTGTGTGATGGAGAGGCCATCTTGGAAAATGTGCCATATAAGAATTTTAGGTAACTCGGGGTGCAATCCTAACCGTGCCCTAGGCTGGAATAAGCACATTTGCACCTCCTCGGGAGTCAGTTGGGCCGGCACAGGAACGTGTGCCGTAGCATGAAGGCTTCATCCAGCCTCTGCGCAAACTTGGGGAGGGAGGGTTGCATCAGCTGAGCTTGGCTAATGCAGGGGTCTGAGGAGGAGGCAGGAGGGAGGCGTTCCGGGGTGGGTGGAGGATGATCCCGGGGGCGGGGCTGGGACCTGGTTGTAATGCTGGATCCCAGCCCCATTTCCTGAGCAGTGCAGAGCGACCTGAAGCTGCTCTGTTCTCCTTGGACTTCGAAGTTCGAAGAGACCCATTGGGGCTGTGGTGACTTACCCCAGGGTAAGAGAAAGAGTTTCCCCCTTACCTCTGACTCAGCTACTTGTGGCCCCAATCGTGTGCTGGATACAGCGCAGAACTCCTGGCTTGTCTGTTCCAGCACAGGATAGAATTGCGCTGTTGGTTGGAAAAGGACCTGATTTGCAATTTTAGAGAACTAGTTGGTATAGGCGAGAGTGGACTTGGGTGGGCTATTGATCTGGTGCAGGAAATGATGGACTCTTTATACCTACGTTCTGGACAGCCATACTTGTTCTCCAGACAAGTCACAATTGCACAACGGATTGTGGCAGTCTTGAAAGGTATATTTCATTCAAATGAGCTAGGAAGACAGTAAGAGCCAGTTCTGGTCTGCATTATTTCCTAACACAGCTTTCCCTGAGACCCTGCACTTCTGTCCCCCAAAGTAAAATGATGTATGTCCTATATGTGCTGGAATGCAAATATCCCTTTTCGGACATCTTGTTGGATGCAACTTCCGTGTACAAGAAAGATTGCTTCATGCATTACGTCTTTCAAAAGTAGAGCACCTGCTAAGCAGGCATTTCCAAACACACAAGTGGACATTTCAAAAGAGCCAGAGTTGGCCGCAGCTTCCTGTTGAACTTGAGGTTGACTTTAAAGTATGATGCGACTCTCAGATGCCTGCATTTTACACTTGCAGTATCTTCTTTTTTAACTCCTGAGGAGTTTGTTCCTTTGTGCCTTACAAGCTGCTTGTGTATTAAGGATTTCTACATAGCCAGCACTTTAAGGAAATGGCAATATATATTGATCATGGTGTGTGCCATACAAGCGAAATAAGTAATCCTTGGTCAACATCACCCTTCCTGACATTTTGGGTTTCTGGCCATGTTAGATGCCACAGATGTTCACTGGCGTTGGTCACTAATTGAATGCTTATGGTTGCCGTGAGCTTCCTTCTCTTCTGAGCAGTGGACTCTCACCCCTGACCTCCCACTGCACCTCTAAAATGCAATGCAAGGTCAGGTTCCATCCCCAGCTCCACGCTTGGAGCTGAAGACTAGTCTATCACCTGTTGCCTTTGCACTGGGCCGCTGTGGTTTTGGGGACACTGCAGATGCAAAGAGCCTTGGTCACAACCAGCCTTGGCCTTCCTCTCCAGATGGAAGCTGGGGGTGGGAGGCAGGAATTGTTCCTGCAGCACTAAGAGCTGATATCTGACACATCCAAGAGCAGGTCAAGAGGAACACAGTGCCACCATAATGGTCCTGATCCGATGAAGACAAGCCCCCAAAAAACACTCAAGAACTGTCCCTCCCCCTTCAAACTGACAAGGAAAATGTATTGAGCCCTATGGGAAAAAACCGAGCCACCTGTGTGTGTTTACTTGTGAGAAGGATTGTACTTGGCTCCTGTTGAAGGCCAGGCAAAGGGGAAAGCAAAGTCACCAGAATGGTCCTGATCCAATGAATGTGGAGCTCAACAAAAGCTCCAGAAAGCATCCCCACTCCACTATAGTACAAAGGATAAAAGCAGAAGCTTGAACTGACAAGGTGAATCATAAAGCCAGGTAGGTCCCGATAGTGTATCATTTTTAAAAGTGGGTCCCAGTGCTAAAAACGTTCGGAAACCACTGTGTTATGGGGTGGTAAACATTGCACTTCATGCATGCTGTTATGAATGGCCGTTTCTATGCCAGTCATTCATGAGAGATCTACCCTTGGTGTGGGCTAATGGTCACAACCAGTTCTGACATGCTGGTAGCACAGCAAGGTTTGATCAGCCACCCTTTGTGTAGAAAACAGACACATCTTTGTTCAATCTACCCTTTGCTCATGGAGTCTAGAGAATAACCTTCCTGGCACACGAAGTTATTCTGTTAATGTAACTGAACAAATGAGGGGGATTTGTCTTCCAAGTGTACGTCAGTGGTAAATTTATTTTCAAACTGAGGTTTTGCAGTTAAGTCACCTTAGTTTTGTATTGTTTTAAGTTTCATACAAAAGTTTCCCTTCCCCCCCAGCCCATAAGTACATCTGGATAGAAGCCAAATAAATAGCTCCATGTTTCCCTGCTTAAGATGCCGAGTAGTGTATCTTTACGGCCTCGTCCACCTTTTCCTTTGCTTTCGTCTTCTTCACAATCAGTCTGCTGGTGTTGGTTGTTCTGTCCTTCTCGAAGGCCAGGAAGTGGTCTTTCTCCAGAGTGGACTCAAACATGAAGAACTTCCTGCTGCCTTTGGAAAATGGTCTTTGGAAGAAGAGGATGTCGCTCCTGTCTCCATTAATCTGAGTTGGAAGGTTGCCATTCTGAAAGGGAGAGAAGATACGTCTGGTCAATTGCTTCTAAAAGGGAAGGCTAAAAGAAAAGAAATGGGATCGTAGAAGCAGAGGCTGAACTGGCCACTGGGGCAGAACCTACACTGGGCACGCACAAAGCAGACCAAGAGTGCCTGCAATTTTGCTGAGCAGCCAGGTCAATGCAGTACATAAGCAAAACTTTCCTAAGTATGGCAATCCCTGGCACTTTCATTTGGTTAGGGACCAGAGCATGGATGAAAGCAGAGCCTTGGGGCCCAATCCTATCCAATTTTCCAGTGCCGGTGCTGCAATGCCAATGGGGTATGCACTGTTTCCTGTGTTGGGGAGGCAGTCACAGAGGCCTCCTCAAGGTATGGGAACATTTATTTCCTTACCTTGGGGCTGCATTATGGCTGCACCAGTTCTGAAAAGTTGCATAGGATTGGGCCCTTATTTAGCTTGCAAATTTATTTTGGCTGGTAAAAACATAAATAAAGATCTAACACATGCAAATGTGTGCCAAACCTGAAAAAATAGAAATAAAAGAACATGAGAATGTCAATGAACGTTGTGGAAGGTTGGATGGAACTGGACAAACAAGGAAAACACGTGGACAAAATTTGAAATATGGTTTTGATGAAAATGGCTGAAAGAGCAAAGCGATGAAAGTCAAGAGGGTGAAAGCCAAGGTATTGTTGCATTGCATAACCTCTTGATGAAACCCACATCCCTGGGGTTTAAACCCCTTGCCTGAGGGCAGTTCGGGCAAGGTGGCTGCTGTCTCTTTCTGACAGAGGAAATGTCATGTGCACAGGAAGGCCTTTCGCCCACAGAAGCTTCTGTCACACTCCAAACAGCAACTTCCACAGAAAGTCTTAATTGGGAGACAAGCCGAAGCGATGGATTTTCAGCTTTTGGAGCTGCACTGCTTTGGCCTGCTTAGGCCCAGCAAGACTGCTGCCAGCTGGACAAAATGGGATTAAAAATGAATAAGAAACAGCTGCTTGCCTTTTTTCTCCCAACATTCAAGGAAATTGTCTGGGGCAATGGTTCCCAAACTGTGCCACACCACCCCAGAGTGCTACGTCACACTCACTGGGGTGCCACATGGCCTCTTGTTCCTGGCTCACTGGTCTGAGATTGCACAAGATCTTGACCTGGCAAAACCAGGAAGAAGAGGCCGTGCACTGCCCCTGTAAGTACAAAGCGTGCTGCGGCCACGATGAGTTTGGGAATCACTGACCTGGTCCGTGTACCGCGCTTGTCGGCAGCATATGCTGCTCAAACAGCAGGTTATTCTATCCTTTTAAAGTGCTTTCAGTGGGCTTTTTCCAAAGGAGTCACATTGTGGCTTTCCAGTTGTGAGCAAAATGGGATTAAAAATGAATATGAATCAGCTGCTTGCCTTTTTTCTCCCAACATTCAAGGAAACATTTACCACATCAGGTGGCAGAAATATCCGTTTTGCACACTCAAGATGTGGCTTTCTCCACTAGAGAGTTAACAGGAATGCCACCCAACAGGTGCAGAGGGGAAAGATGGTGTTTGGGGATAAGAACAGCCTGGGCTTACCTTAAATGCCACTCTCATGTTATCACCTCTTCTCTCAACATACATGTAATAAGTCATGCTATTCAACTGCGTGGTGAAGGCCACTGGATACCCTCTGGGAGTTGTGTCTTTGTAACTGTGGATGTTGAACCTGATTCCAGATGCTGGAAACAAAGGACAAGAGGTCAGAATTTGGTCTGAAAGGTGCTGAGCAGCAGCTAACAAAGCCCAGAACGTGGCTTGGAGAACCAGTCTCCACTTTCCTTGATGGTTTGATGCCCACCATCCCTTCCTTTAATCTGAAGGGCATGTTTTGAGGTTCATGCCATGTGCCAAAGGGCATCCACTTTCTGGCCCATGCAACTGCAAGAAGCACAGAGAGTTGTGCTGGGGACTGAAAATGTCTTTGGGTGGCAGGAAAAAGTGTGTGCCTTCTGCATATCTCCAGGATAGGCTTTGCTGGACCAGGAGGCAGAGAGAGCTCTGTGCATGTGGTGGGAACCATGATGCATATTCCTGAGTTTGCAGAATCATGCAGGAGTTTGAGGCCAGGCGATTCAGACTAAATTAGGGGCTGGCTCCGGATGCCTATTTCTCTGGCTTTCCCACAAATGTACTTTTTCTTTAGCCTGACTGATATATGAGCTTCTGCAGATTTGGTTTTTCTGTTTCAACAAACAGAGGGGTGGTAGCAGGAAGACGGAGCACTTGCACCTAAAGGAGAGCTCAGTGTATTTTGAAATCTGCTGTCCTGAACTGTTTTGTTCGTCTGTCCAGAACAGGCAGAACTTATTGCAAGAGAGTGTGTGGCATTGCTTGCATTGTCTTTGTCTTGCAAATCTGCAAAGAGTGGAGTTTCAAGACTCCCCATTCTTCTTCCATTGCAACTTTAATTACCCCTCCCTGATTTATGTTCTATAGCTAGAGGTGGGCTTTTTTTTTTTTGGGTGACAATGAAATAAAAACACACAACACTGCTTTCTGTACTTCTAACTTTGGAAAACACTGAAATCGGCGAGAAACAGTTTTCACGAGTGCTATCCATAGCTCTTGCTTCTCAGCCAAGGCAGGCTATACAATTGAGAGTGAAAACACACATCCCTGCCCCTTTCAAGCAAATGCTTTGCACCTGATCCTTAGTGACTGAGATCCACAATGCCGACCTTATTTCAAAGATGTTTTCCACCTTGTGGGCCACCTTGGACAGCAAGTGTGAAAGCACCCTCTAAGTGTACAGATGGCATGTGGGCAGCGTCCATCTGTATGAAGTGGAATCTTTACACAGGAGACTTCATGACCACAGGGATGGAGTCTGTAGGCTTTTTCACACTAGTTTGAGCAGAGATGGAGTGAGCCCCCCACCCTTCCCCCATCTGTGTGTGTTTGAATGTGTGAAAAGGGCCTATGGAAAGGTGGTGGAGAGGCAGATTTCAAAGATGATTCCAGGAAAACGGTCAGAGTGTGGGGAGGTGCAAACCAGCCCACTGTACCTTTCTGCATCTCAAGGTAGTTGATGATCTCAAAACGTGCCGCGTCTGCCTGATCCGTAGGGTGTGCCATGAGGACGCGGTCCTCAATGTTCCGCAGGATTTGTGCCTCTTCACATCTCCCAGCTATTTCAAAGCCGTCACATTCTAGACCTTTGAATGAGATGTGAAGCACCACATCAGAAGGATGGCTGCAGCCTTCCTCTGCCCAGAAATTCAGGGCCACCAAACATCACATGTGACTACTTCTGTCTTTCTACTGCTATGATAATATGCTGTTCCACCGCTTTGTGCAGAAGCATAATTAGGGTGGAGTCTGAGGGGCTCCTGCCCTGGCCACATCATTTGACTGACCAATATTTGGTGACCTCAGTTCTAAAAGAGAACTCTTGGTCCAGTTATCATGGGATGAGAGGTCAATAAGGTACAGAATAAACATCTGGACAAATCTTAATACGACAGTCCTAAAGCATTGCTTTTTTAAAAAAAGGAATAGGGAAGAAAGCCTCACTTGCCTGTGGCCTAAATCCTAATCAACTTTCCAGTACTGGCATAGCTGTGCCAATGGGGCATGTGCTGGATCCTACAATTGGGTGGCAGTCACGGAGTCCTCCTCAAAGTAAGGGAATGCTTGTTTCCTTCCCTTGGCGCTGCATTGTCCTTATGTGAGTCCTGGAAAGTGGGTTAGGATTGTGTCCTCTGTTACAGAGATCTTATAACGCTGATAATGTTCTATCTGACTCTGGGTGGAAAAGTATAACTTTTGATTTTGATACCAAAACAATAAAACTTGACACGGCCTTAACTGAATCTGTCACAAATGACCAACAGTCAAGATACGGACTATCACTCCTATTAGCAGATAAGGATCTGTGCATACCTTCCTCTTCTGCATTCCAAGCAATCCATGCGTGGCAGGGGGGAAAAAGGGAGAAAGAAGATGTTAGGCTGCACATCTACACAAAGAGATCTTTCCCTGGCCAGGTCATGTCATTCTACTCCCCGAATAAGCTGCTCTTTCATCCCAATGAAAGCGCCCTACAGGTAGACCACAGCTGCGATACAAGGACATCTGCAAGAGGGATCTGAAGGCCTTAGGAGTGGACCTCAACAAGTGGGAAACCCTGGCCTCTGAGCGGCCCGCTTGGAGGCAGGCTGTGCATCATGGCCTTTCCTAGTTTGAAGAGACACTTGGCCAACAGTCTGAGGCTAAGAGGCGAAGAAGGAAGGCCCATAGCCAGGGAGACAGACCAGGGACAGACTGCACTTGCTCCCGGTGTGGAAGGGATTGTCACTCCCGAATCGGCCTTTTCAGCCACACTAGACGCTGTTCCAGAACCACCTTTCAGAGCGCGATACCATAGTCTTTCGAGACTGAAGGTTGCCAACTACTCATCCCAATGGAAACTTGACCCCCTCCCCAACCCTTATCACTTAGGAATAAACAAAGTGCGAGCAGGTCACTGAGATCAGCACTGATTTTTGACTCTAGCAGACTCAAGTTGCTTCCACAGCATCTTGGGCACATGACTTTTTCTTTAGAAAGACTTGCTAGCTCCAAGTCAAAGTGAAGGATTTTGGCTGGGCTTCTCAGAATGGAACTTCCTCATTCTGTTGATTCCAGATTGTCGTCTCCTCCTCCCTCTCCTGTGCTGACTAGTGGTTCCCTGGTGCTAGGTGGACCAGCAGTAAGGCAGGCAGCTCTAGTTTTCAGAAATCCTTTACCCAGAAATCCCTGCTACCAGAAATCCTTTACCCGGAAGATGCCAAGGACTGACAAAGTGGGTGAACCTCACCTCTGAGCAGTGGTCCTTCTGGAAAGGACAGGGGTAGTGGACAGTACTTCCAAATCCCTCCCTCACCCATTATTTTAATGCTACCTACCTTTGATTTAGTTGAGCCTTCTTTTTTGGGGGGGGGGGGAATCTAGTGCCAGATTTTCAGACACCAGATCTGGTTAGGTCTAGGTCAAGCTCCTGAGCACCTGCTGGGTCTTAGGCAGCCTGCCAGCTATCCAGGAGGACTGGGTCCTGTAGGGCTCTCCGACTGCTAAGGGGAGCCACAACTGTGCTCCCAAAATGCCTTGGGTGACACCTGAGCCGCACCCTCCATCACTCAGGCAGGAAAGACCTTTGGAAGTCTTACCTATGAACAAGAGTGTCCCGTCTTCAAACTGCAGTGGAAACATGCGTACTAAGGGGTCCATCTTTGCTCTAGGGAAGGAAAAGAAAGTAAAGTGTTATACTAGGTCCCTCCTGAGTGGTCCAACACAGGCTGTTCCTTTTCTCCATGCTCTGAGGCTCATGGTGCCCATGGCAGGACTGGCTCTACAAATTGAGGTTCCCCTGCAGCGAGTATGAAAGACAATGTTAGCGGACTTTGGTATTTTGCTACTTCAAGGTGCTGTTTATGGCTGATAATATATGGAAGGTCATAAGAACATAAGACGAGCACCACTGGTTCAGGCCAAAAGCCATCTGGTTCACCTTTCTGCATCTCACAGTGGCCCATCAAATGCCTCCAGGAGCACACAAGACAACAAGAGACCTGCATTGCCATTCCCTTGCAACTGGTATTCTGAGATAGTCTACTTCCAGAACTAAGAGGATGCACATACCCATCACGGCTTATAACCTCTGATGGAGTTTTCTTCCTGAAATCTATCCAATCCCCTTTTAAAGGCATCTAGGCCAGACACCAGCACCATATTCTGTGGCAAAGAGTTCCACAGATTAATTACATGCTGGGTAAAGAAATGTTTCTTTTGTCTCTCCTAACTCTCCCAACACTCAATTTTAGTGGATGTCCTAGTTCACCCAAGGTCTTAGCTTGGCTATAACCATCTTCTGGCCACTTCCAAGTTGTTTCAGTCTGTGACACATCCGTACTTCTCTGAGTTCCATGCTTTTAGACTCCTGGCGTATTTAGTAACTGAAGATGCCCAAATGCCCAAGTGTGAAGGCCATGTTTAGTCAGTAGAGTAAATCAAAATTGCGTGACTGATAGCTTGTGTGCCTGCTTGCTTGTGGCTTCCGGGGCTTGCAGACAGGCAGTTTGGGTCCTGGAGAGGGAAGTTGCAGAAAAGCCTCTGTGCAGATTATCAAGAGCTCCTGATTGCACGACTCAAGGAACCACAAGCTTCTCAGAGCCAGCTGGGGTCTTCTCGGTCACCCCATCTCTTGTGCGACAAATGTGCACTGTTTGCTCCTTTGTTGCGGGGCGCCCATCCCTCTCTCAGAGAAGGCAGAGAAACTGTCTGATGCGACAGGTCGTGTGGCAAGAGAGGAAGAGGAGAATGTGGTGGCTGCAGATTTCTTGTCAAATTGGCAATGCTTTGCTTCTTGCTGGTTGTGCTGCAAGCCACCTGAGGCTCACCTTGATTGCCCTGGTCTCACTAGGCCAGTAGCCAGAGCACCCAGCCGAGGAACGCAAAACACATCTTTAGTAGAATAACTGGGAGCTGGATGGCGTAGGGTTCCTTGCCCATTGGTTCCCCCCTCCCCGCCACTTAAGGACTGTGCACTGCAGTCACAGGACAGGCTTTGATGTGCAAACCCTCCTCCAGCAGTTGCTCTGAGCCATGAGACCTTGTGGAATGGCAACTGCTGGGGAAGCAGCCTCCCCCCAGCCAAGCAGGTTCTCCGCTGCTGGGCAGTGCCAGATTTAGACTTGGTGAGGCCCTAAACCAGGGAGCTTCAACCTTTTTCATGCTGTGATCCTAACAAATGAATACAGTATGAGGCTGGGGTCCCACTTGGATCCTGCTCCTCTCCTGGGACCCGATCGGCCCTTACCTGCACTGCTCGAGCCTTGCCCCACTCGCTGTGTTCGGGCTGCAGTACAGCCAGGCCTGCTGGCTGGGCTTCCCCAGCGGAGTGGGAGCCTGGTGAGGATGCAGCGGGAACGCTGGGCAGGGCAGCATGCAGGGTATGGTTGAACAAGCCCAGGCACAGATGAAGGAACTTGAGCGCTGGTGGCCTGGTCCTGTGCGCGCTTGCTCCAGAAGCCCATTGAATGGGGGTGAGAGAACACGTCCACTGGACTTTTGACTTCCAGAGTACTACTCCCCAGGCTATAACCACACAAATGAGGCTTCATGACCTCATTGGAGTCCAGACCCCAAGGTTGAAGGATGCTGCCCTGACCAATAGAAAGCTTGGAAGCTCCTTGTTAAAAAAAAAAAAAAATTACACCAACACTTGCTGCACAAGCCATTTAAGAAAGGTCTGCACAAACTCCCTCCCTCCCTTCCTTCCATATCTATTCCTTCCTTCCTTCCTTCCTTCATCTATCTATCTATCTATCTATCTATCTATCTATCTATCTATCTATCTATCTATCTATCTATCTACCTACCTACCTACCTACCTACCTATCTATCTATCTAGACGCTGTGCCAGAACCACCTTTCAGAGCGCGATACCAGTCTTTCGAAGGTTGCCAATACAAAACCTATCTGCCTGCCTGTATTTCAGTACACATAACATTTTAAAAGCCCCCCCCCCCCCAAAAAAAAGTATGCATTGTTTTTGAGCCCCCTCCCTGCAGATTGTAGCTTATGCCCCAATCCAGAACCTTTGCCAGGGATGGTGGCACATCCCTGTTGGAACTTTTGGGGCAGCCACAGTGGCGGGCGGGGCACTGGGGGGGGGCACAGGCTGGCAGGAGCCCCTTCTAAGCCCCTTCTGGAGAAGGGCTTCCTAGGGAAGGGGGGTCCGGGCTGCAGCCCCCAGAAGCTGGAGGCTGCGCCCAGGCAGGGGACTGGCCCCGGGGGCGGCCGCGGGCACAGCGCCAGGATGGCCCCCCGCCCGGCCTGCCTACCTGATCTCTGCAGCCAGGAAGTCCGGAGCGCAGCGAGCCGGGCAGGAGCGCGAGGCGGACTGGAGGAGCCCCGGGGAGGGACGAGCCGCGCAGGGGAAGCCCGGCCAGGCGGGGCCAGGCGAGAAGGGCTCCCTCCCCGCCCACACCGGGAGGCCGCCGCCGCTGCCGCTGGAGGTGGCCGACCCAGAGAGAGCCTCCCTGGCCAGGGGCAGTCTATCTCAGAAGACCAACGCGCAGCCGGGGGGGCTGCACAAGGACGTCCGAGGGTCTGGGCAGATCCCTGGAGATCTTCTCTCTTTGTCTTGGGCACCCCGCGTCATGCTGCATGCACCTGCCCTCTGCCCATGCTCAAAGCACTTTTCCTTCCCGCTCTGGCATTGCAACTAGGTGCCAGCCCTGCCACCTGGGATCCCTGGCACTCCGTTATTCACTGCATCTCCACCCAAGGCTCTCAGCCAACTCTTGGCTTTTCTTAACACAGAGATGCAGCCGCCTCTGGGGTGCTGCATGACACCCAACACCCAGCAGATCAAGCACTGGAGAAGCCCCTCTCCCCATCCCGAAGTGATGCAACCAGTCAGCCCCCCTCATCCTCCTTAGTCCACTGTGGAGTTAGTGTTCGGTATGTGCCTCTGCCCTGAATTGGACACCAACCAGAAACGGAAACTAATTTCCTGACTGAGACAGGCTAATTTAAAAGCAATTACGCTTGATCCACTAAACTAGTGGTTCTCACACATTTAGCACCAGGACCCACTTTTTAGAATGAGAATTTGTCAGGACCCACCGGAAGTGATGTCATGACTGGAAGTGACATCACAAAGATTTTTTTTTAAAAAAAAACAATCCTATGCTGAAATCCTACCCACATTTATCTGGGAGTAAGTCCCATTTACTATCTTTATTAAAAGAAAATACATAGTAGCTTGTTAAAAGTACAGGTCTGTAACATTTCCCCAAATGCAGTCATATCCCAGGGTAGCAGAAAGTCTAATATATTAAAAATAAAAGACTGAAATGAATGGGGACCCACCTGAAATTGGCTCGTGACCCACTTAGTAGGTCCCAACCCACAGTTAGAAACACTGCACTAAACTAAAGAATACTCTGAATCCATAATTGTCCACCCAGAGCATGGAATCACACACATAAGAATATAAGAACAGCCCCACTGGATCAGGCCATAGGCCCATCTAGTCCAGCTTCCTGTATCTCACAGCAGCCCACCAAATGCCCCAGGGAGCACACCAGACAACAAGAGACCTCATCCTGGTGCCCTCGCTTGCATTGGCATTCTGACAATAGTTTCCCGGGTCCCCCCTCTTTCCCTTTTTATAGATCGGCGTGACATTTGCTATCCTCCAATCCTCTGGCACTGTGGCCGTTTTGAGGGACAAGTTGCATATTTTAATCAAGATATCAGCAACTTCATTCTTCAATTCCTTAATAACTCTTGGGTGGATGCTATCTGGACCCAGTGACTTATTGTTCTTTAATTTATCAGTGATTGTACAGATTGTACCTGCACTGAATCAAATGTGGAAAGGCAAGAGATTCTAGGCGCAGCTCAGAAAAAATGTTCTCCTCTGAATTTTCAACTTAAAATCACAAGTGGTCAACAACCAAAATATCTGTCTCTCCTAATACACCCCCTGGAGAGAAGGGCCTTTACCTTGGCACTTTGTAACGTGAGCCCCTCTAATGACTTACATGGCAGATTTAGAAACGCCTCCTGGGAAGATCGTTTATGTAGCTGCAATTTACGAGAAGTAGAATCTTCCACACACATTATGTTGCGCTGTCCCAGATATCAAGCATTAAGACAGCAATTTCTCTCTCCCTTGCTCCATCCTAAAACAGGGCATTCTGAGAAAGATATGATTCAATTCCTTCTAGCAGGTGATGTAGAGCATACAACCCTCCCAGTCGCACAGTTCCTAAATTTGAGTATTCTGAATCGAGCCAAGCTTTCTGTACCAAGTATTCACTGAGTAGGTTACATCTTGGCAAGATCTGCAGAGTAACTGATTGTTTTCTGTCTTTTAAATAATTCATGTTTGTATGTAAAATGTAATGTACGTTCATTTCTGTGTGTACACGTTTTCTGTTGGCAACCTTCAGTCTCAAAAGACTGTGGTATCGCGCTCTGAATGGTGGTTCTGGAACAGCGTCTAGTGTGGCTGAAAAGGCCGATTCGGGAGTGACAATCCCTTCCACACCGGGAGTGAGTGCAGTCTGTCCCTGGTCTGTCTCCCTGGCTATGGGCTTTCCTTCTTTGCCTCTTAGCCTCAGACTGTTGGCAAAGTGTCTCTTCAAACTGGGAAAGGCCATGCTGCACAGCCTGCCCCCAAGCGGGCCGCTCAGAGGCCAGGGTTTCCCACTTGTTGAGGTCCACTCCTAAGGCCTTCAGATCCCTCTTGCAGATGTCCTTGTATCGCAGCTGTGGTCTACCTGTAGGGCGCTTTCCTTGCACGAGTTCTCCATAGAGGAGATCCTTTGGGATCCGCCCATCATCCATTCTCACAACATGACTGAGCCAACGCAGGCGTCTTTGTTTCAGCAGTGCATACATGCTAGGGATTCTAGCTCGTTCCAGGACTGTGTTGTTTGGAACTTTGTCCTGGCAGGTGATGCTGAGAATGCGTCGGAGGCAGTGCATGTGGAAAGCGTTCATTTTCCTCTCCTGTTGTGAGCGAAGAGTCCATGACTCGCTGCAGTACAGAAGTGTACTCAGGATGCAAACTCTGTAGACCTGGATCTTGGTATGTTCTGTCAGCTTCTTGTTGGACCAGACTCTCTTTGTGAGTCTGGAAAATGTGGTAGCTGCTTTACCGATGCATTTGTTTAGCTCGGTATTGAGAGAAAGAGTACACGTAGGTGCACACATATACATATATTTGGGTACTACTTAGGTTTATACTCTCTCTACGATTTCTGTACAGAGTCTTCACCTATCAAATGTTTATGCCTAATAAAGGTTTTGTTGACCGTTGACTGAATCAAATTTGTGAGTAACTCCATTAACTAACAAGGATTGTGCCCATGTAATCAGATGCTAAACTAGACTTGAGTATGTGTAGACAGCTGTAACAGGGGAGGAGCTTTACTGGAATCCAAGCACAGCTCCATGACAAGAAGGAACCGAAATTCACACAGAAGGGGAAGTAAAAACCAATGCTGTGTTCATTGATGTTGTCATCTGCACCCAAGGAATGCCAAGCAGTGTCGTCACTAGGGTGGTGCAGGGAGTGCAGGCCACACAGAGTGATGCACACAAGGAGGTGACACCACTGCTGGTCAAAAAATTTTAAATCTTGGTATTTTCGAATAGCACCATCATGTTATATATCATTGGATGTGTAATTTCTTGCAGAATGCTATGAAATGAGTTGCATTGAATTAACTCTATTCTCTCAAAAGTTATAGCCAAAAACCCAGTAGGGGTGGGGTGGTGCATCCCCACCCCCGCTGCCCAAGGTGTTGCCCTGTCCATTGCACGGGAGGAGGTCCATCATGGAGGTGATGTGCTGGCCTCCCGCACTGGGTGATGCAAACCTTAGTGGCACCATTGATGTCAAGTATGATATTGGGAACTCTTCTGATATGTGGGAAGTGAGCCTGCAGAATGGGCTGCCTGCGTGTCTCAGAAGCCAATTCTATGCTTGAGATCATTAGAAAAGGCACTGAGAACAAAACGGGTTCTGAGCTAATGGGTTCTGAGCTGCCTGTGACAGATCAGGAGAGAGATCTTGGGGTGGTGGTGGACAGGTCGATGAAAGTGTCGACCCAATGTGCGGCGGCAGTGAAGAAGGCCAATTCTATGCTTGGGATCATTAGGAAGGGTATTGAGAACAAAACGGCTAGTATTATAATGCCGTTGTACAAATCGATGGTAAGGCCACACCTGGAGTATTGTGTCCAGTTCTGGTCGCTGCATCTCAAAAAAGACATAGTGGAAATGGAAAAGGTGCAAAAGAGAGCGACTAAGATGATTCCTGGGCTGGGGCACCTTCCTTATGAGGAAAGTCTACGGCGTTTGGGCCTCTTCAGCCTAGAAAAGAGGCGCCTGAGGGGGGACATGATTGAGACATACAAAATTATGCAGGGGATGGACAGAGTGGATAGAGAGAGATGCTCTTTACATTCTCACATAATACCAGAACCAGGGGACATCCACTAAAATTGAGTGTTGGGCGGGTTAGGACAGACAAAAGAAAATATTTCTTTACTCAGTGTGTGGTTGGTCTGTGGAACTCCTTGCCACAGGATGTGGTGATGGCGTCTGGCCTGTACGCCTTTAAAAGGGGATTGGACAAGTTTCTGGAGGAAAAATCCATTACGGGTTACAAGCCATGATGTGTACGTGCAACCTCCTGATTTTAGAAATGGGTTATGTCAGAATGCCAGATGCAAGGGAGGGCACCAGGATGAGGTCTCTTGTTATCTGGTGTGCTCCCTGGGGCATTTGGTGGGCCGCTGTGAGATACAGGAAGCTGGACTAGATGTGCCTATGGCCTGATCCAGTGGGGCTGTTCTTATGTTCTTAAGAGGGTGATACAGCCGATGATTAAGCCTTTCTTTTGTCTTTGAGAATTCCAGCATAGTAATATTTACTGCAATGTTATCTGGATATAGAATATCCATTTGTTTTCAACCACTGTTTTAGTTTAATTAAAGTTTCCCTGCACTTCGTGAAAAATCTTCATTCTCCTTTTCACTCCCCTTCCAGGGGACACCTACACAAATTAATTTGATATCAGGGAAATGAGCACCATAACAGTTCATACCAGGTACTTCTGCTCATAGGCTGACAAATTTAATTTCCCTTTTGTATTTATATTTACAGTTATAATTACATAGGCTTTGGCTCCTGTGAGGACACTTTATCCACAGATTAGTAAAGTGGCAAACTGTTCAGCAGAGAGGCTATTAAAAATCCAGTGGAAAGCATCTTCAATGCCAGGGGGGGCTGTTTTGCAATTGTATTAAGTTTGCAAATTAGTTTAAAAGGCAGTGCTCCTATTCATGCATCTTAACAAGGATTACTTGCCAGCCAAGGGAGGTTTCTGTGTGTAGTGTGTAAAGTGCCTGATTGCTTTTCAGGAACTGTTGATAAAAGAGTCTTGACAATTTGGCTGAATTGTGAACCCAATCCTATGCCTGTCTACATAAAAGTAAGTCCCAGTATAGTCAATGGAGCTTACTCCCAGAAAAGTGTGGATAGGCTTGCAGCCTGGGAGCCCAATCCTATTCAACTTTCCAGCACTGGTGCAGCTGCAATGCAGCCTGGAGGTAAGGAAACAAGTGTTTCCTTACCTTGAGGAGGCCTCTGTGACTGCCACCCCACCAAAGGATGCAGTGCACGCCCCATTGGCACGGCTGCACTGGCCCTGGAAAATTGGATAGGATTGGGCCCTGAGATAACTGCAGTTTTAGTGCTGAGTTTTGGAGCTTTCCTTCCTGTTTTTTCTTTTCTTTTCCAGATGTAGTAGAACCATCCAGACAATTTAATTAGCCGAATCCTAAAAAGCCTGCCTTCTGGCCTGGTGGTAGTTTATTATGGGATTGTAACTAAACCGTTTATTATTACTGCACAGTGGTTGAAAATGGCTGCCCTAACCTGTCTTCGGTTTTGTGTTTCCACACGTCGGCCACAGTTTATACCAAATATGTTTTGATTGAGCAATATTCATTATCTCATCACTGTAATTTTTGTAAAGGTTGTGTAACACACCAGACTCAGCAGTATTCTTGGAATGCTTGTTTATATAGCTCTTTCCGGAAGTGCCCTCTTCTTCTGCATTTGGTTCTCAGACAATATCTGTATTTTCCAGGGCATATCTGTTTCCAGGGCATCACGATGACTACAATAGGGACAGAAAGACATGGATTGGCATGAAGCTGTGCCAGTATGTTGCATGCTCATTCTGGGCATGAATTAATCTGGCGTAACTGTCCCCACAGGTTCTCTACACAAAATCACTGCCAATGTGGACAAGAATCTGCACTTCTGCCAATAAGCACTGTCATCACAATCCCCTTTTGACTGTAGCACCTAAAATAGCTTTGTTATGAGTTCAGATGGGTTGTTAAAGGGTGTTTGGGGGATCATGCATCTGTTTTATATCATGGCTAAGCTGGGCATTCTAATCTGCTCTTCTAGTGATGATGAATCTGGAATCGGGAAGGGATAAGAACATAAGACGTTCCCTGCTGACTTCGGCCCACAGGCCCCTCTAGTTTAGTCCAACATCCTGTTTCCCAAAGCATCCCATTGCTTCCCTTTGGGTTGCCCACAATAATAATAATAATAATAATAATAATAATAATAATAATAATAATAATAATAATACAGGTATTTATATACCGCCTTTCTTGGTCTTTATTCAAGACTTTATTCAAGGTGGTTTACATAGGCAGGCTTATTAAATCCCCGTAGGGATTTTTACAATTTGAAAGAATGTTCTATCTTACAAGAACCACAACATTCAGATGTTACTTTCTTGATCTGGTTTCACATTCTGGCCTCCATCCTCCCACGCTCAGAGCTGATGGAATAACTTGGCTCAGCTTGTCAGCTGCTTCAAGGTCCCACGGGCGACCTTCAGATGTTATCTTCAGGCAAATGGAGGCTCAACCCTCTAGACCAGACTCCTGCCCACAAGCAGGAGATGATGACAGACCTCCCCCTTCAAATGTTGCTCCTCTGCAATAGGTATTCAGAGGCGGACTGCTGGAGAATGGCTCATCAGGACTAGTAGCCATGGATTGAAGTCTGGCCCGCCGTGAGTGTGTCCAATAATCCCTATTTAAAAGCCACCGAAGCTAGTGGCCATCTATACATCTTGTGGCAATGAATCCCACAGGTTAATTAGGTGCTGTGTCAAGAAGTCCCACCTTTTTGTCCATCCTAAATCTCCTACTTGTCAGTTTCATTGGATGGTCCTAATTCTCCTGCTGTGAGAGGGGAAGGAAAGCTGTCTCCCCACCAGGAGTAATTTTACAGATCTCAATCACGTCCCCCTTTAATTGCCTTTTTCCTCAAGCGAAAAAGCCCTGCATGTTGTGGCCTTCCTTGCAAGGAAAGTGCTCCAGCATTCTGTACATCATAATTCCTCTCTCCTTCACCTTCTCCAGCTCTACAATATTCCTTTTTGAGATGTGGCAATCAGAATGGCACTCAACATTCTAGGTGTGGCCGCACCAGAGATTTGTATAAAGGTAATACATTATTTGCAGTTTGATTTTCAATCCCTTGCAGTTCACGCCTATAATTTATTACATTCAGTATATGATACTGAAGATTACAATAAGCATCCATACTTTTGCCAGCTATTTAGTGCTTTGTTCTCCTGGCATTTACTGTCCTCTACATCCAGCAGCCCATTTGGGCTTAAACATTCCTTGGAGAGTACTTGACTTTGATCATCTTGTTGCCATGAGGAGTTTTGGACTGTAGGAAATGTAAGTGCCCTAGTCCAGCATCAAGCTTAAATGTACCAAATAAGCACAATTCACAAATGGAGAGACGGAAAACTCGATGAATGCGCGGAGACTTGCAAAACACTGTTTCAGGAAGTAAAATTGGTGCCACCAAGAGGGCAATAACTAGTTCATTGAACATGGAGGGCTTGAGTTTCTCAGCAGTGCTGCTTAAAAAGTAAAAGAATAATTCTTTGGGAAGGAAAACTTCCTGACAGATGATCACAGCATGACAATTTGAGTCATTTTGAGACAGTTCATCTTATTTATTTTAAAGAATGAATGGCTAGTGCAGGGGTGCTCACACTTTTTTGGCTCGAGAGCTACTTTGAAACCCAGCAAGGCCCGGAGATCTACCAGAGTTTTTTTTACAATGTTCATAACATTGTAACATTTATGTGTACAATGTATGTTGGTGTACCTTGAGCCCCACTGAGTATAACAGGACTTACTTCTGAGTAGACATGCCTAGGATTAGGCTGTGAGGCTGCAATCCTAGCCACACTTACCTGGGAGTAAGCCCCACTGAGTACAATGGGCCTTACTCCCGGCGTTTCCTCCCAGAGGCACCTGAAAGGGGGGGGGGGTCGGCACTCCGCGATCTACCGGTAGATCGCGATCCACCTATTGAGCACCCCTGGGCTAGTGTATCTTTGGGTGTGTCAAGGAAACATTTTGAAATGGTTCTAAATGTACTCAGGTTGAAATCTAATGGTCCCCAGTCCAGGGAATGTCTCTTTTAGGAAATGTTCTCACCTGGAAGATGCCCCATGCCTTTATTTTTGTTGCAACAGGTGATCAGGGTTGCTGCCCCCCCAGCTCTAAATTGGTCTTGCACCAGTGAAAGGGCAGGCAGTCTGAGCTGGACAAGCTGCACACAATTCTATTTTATCTTTCTATGGGCATGTGATCCTCCCTTCCCCAGGGCAGAGATTACTCAGTTGGCTGATTGCCAGTTTTGTACAGCCCCATTCCTGCTGCCTGTGCTCCAGGGAAAAAAGACTGAACCAGGCTTTTATTCTGAAAGTATGTGGTCAGCAGGGATGGGAACTCAAGTCAGAATCGAAAAAAACACACCTGTTAAGACTCGTGCATGAGTCATCAAAGAGAGCAGGGACTTGGAACCTGGCTTGAGTCTAGCCACGGTGGATTTGCACATCCCAGGTATTTCGTCACCTTTGTCCCTCAGGCTGGTATAAGACTGGTATAAGCCTACAGCACCCGGTATTCCCATGCAGTCTGCCATCCAAGTACTAACCAGGCCTGACCCTGCTTAGCTTCCAAGATCAGACAAGATCAGGCATGTGCAGGGTAACACACAGGCAGATTGCTAGTGATCTGCAGCTTTTCTCTGAGCGGGGGTCTTAGAGATGTTTTCCTACATCCTCTCCTTCTTCCTCTTCCTGCTGAAGGACGTCACCCTTTTTCTTGGGTCTTTGTTCCAATACATCCCAGGTAAGATGTCTATTTTCTTCCATTTTCCTGCGGTTCTAAATCATTTTTAAACCTTTGAGATTGGATGTACTAGACTAGAGCAGTGATTTTCAATGTTTTTCTCATGGTTTTCAGGTTGATCTTTCAGAAGGTATGCATTGATTATGTAATGATCCTCTAAATCTGTAAATGCAGGTTTGGGGCTGGAATGTCACCTGGGAGGAACAGCTGCCTGGCTGCTCTCTGAGTGGCTGCAGTACAAGCCTATGTGTACCTACTCAGAAGGAAACCCCACTGTATTCAGTTCATATGGAAGGAGGAAGATCTGCTCTGCCTTCCCCCCCCCCCCCGCCAAGTCTTACTGCAGGTTTCAAACTCCCTGGAGAGTTTGAAAACCGCTGCATTAACCTTTTCCTCATATGCTCAAGTTTCTTCCTCCTTCTGGTTTTGCGGAGCAGGGTGTGATCGCTCCGCTTTCACTTTTCCTGACCTGGGAAGCCCTGCCGAAGGTTGCTCAGGGCTCCCCGCACCGCTGGGAGGCTGCAGGAGGCTTGGGCAAGTGCACCCAAGCCCCTGCAGCCCCCATGAGCGGCGTGATCCTGTGGATCGCGCTGCTGTCTTCCCCCTGTCTCCTGGCTGCCCCCGCCCTTTAAGGGGGCAGAGGCCAGGACCCACAGGCTGGGGCGTTGTGACGCCCCAGTTTGAATACCACTGGGTTAATGGTTTACCCAGAACTAAAAGGAGAAGGCAATTAAAGGAGAATATGCTGGGACACAGAGGACTGAGAAGGAAAAGAAATTGGCTAATCAAATAGCAGAGTGAACAAGGCAAAATCTGACAGATGAAAGCTTTAATTCTGAGTCAAAGGTTGGTAAGATAGGATGTTGGTGCTACAGACATATTTGTAAGAAACAAGATCCTTGGAAGGAGCTTCCTCTTTCTGCATGTAAATGTTGACCTGTGGATTGTGTCCTTGGCAGAAGTGTCACTAGGGTCTGTGTCACCCAGTGCAAGAGCTCATTGTGTCACCTCCATGATGGACCTCCTCCCTTACCAGACCATATAGAACAAATTACAATAGCATGCACACAGCCTAAATGTAGTTGCATCACAAGGGTTGGTGTCACTCCCCATGAACTTTATTTATTTATTTGTTTGCTTGTTTAGTAATACAGGGTGCCCAATAAATCAGTAACCAACAAAAAAAAACCAGCGGCCAACTTGATGACATTCACACAACTGAATAAGAGTTCTAGTTTGAGCTCTGCTACATGGAAATGGGAGCTGACTCATACCAACATCTTCTTGGTTCCCCGCTGTGACATAACAACACCTACCGACTCTTGGAACAGCCGCTTTGGTCAATTTTGAATTAAAGAAATCCACTTTTTGTTACATAAGCCAGTTGTGTTTTCCTTTTCTGGTTTTTTGACTTTAACTTGGTTGAATGAAGACATTTAAACACAGTTTGTTTCATTGCATTAAATGTTGCATCAAATGATATGCGACACACTGGTATTATTTGAAAATACCAAGATTTTCATAATTTTGGCAGTGTGGTCTCACCCCCTGGGGTGGTCCACATCCCCTGCACCACCCTAGTGATGCCACTGGCCCTTGGAAAGAGAAAGAAAATTGGAGCCTTCCTAACATGGATGCAAGATTATAATTTGTGTTCATGGCACACTAATTCAGTCTGGGCTGGACAGTGGGAACATGTGAATTATTTTAACATTGCAACCCAAGTCAGGGAGCCAGATATTTAGGCTGCAATCCTAACCTTACTTTCCTGGAAGTAAGTCCCATTGAACACAATAGGACTTACTTCTGAGTAGACCTGATTAGGATTGTGCCCTCAGTTTCCCACCTGACCTGCACAATTAATCTTTCTGCATCCAGGTATACTCCAATTTCTCCTTTACAAACCCATCCTTTTGGCAGCCTCATTTGGTTGTATCTCCTTGAAAGTTCAGAGATTAAATTATACTGATCATGGCAGTGATGTTTGGGCTGTCCTCAGGGCAGCAGACATGGTCCCCTTCCCACCCACAAACCTCTTGCTTTTTTTCCACAGTTATGGGGAGCCTTGTGTCGAGCCAGAAACAGCCGCAGGTCACCTTTAGCAACCGGAAAGGCTTGGAATGCATCTCCCCATTATTTTCCAGCGTGCAAGAGACCCCTCAGCCTATCCCAACTAAGATTGAAGGACATCTCCCCAAATGGCTCAAGGGCAAGCTTCTGAGGAATGGGCCAGGGAAGTTTGAGTTTGGAAAAGACAAGTAAGTCCTGCTTGACGTTGCTGGATCTTTATTGTTCACTGATTCATTCTAAATCTGGAGTCTGGAGACCACAGTTCTGTGTCATCAGGCCCATAGCAACCATCCAGATTTCTCTCTACACATAGGTCTGCACCCTGGCAGCCAGGCCAGTGATGTCACAACATCATGTAATGTCATGATACCACTTCCGAGTTCTCCCCAGAGGAGGGGGCACTTGCTTTATGGCTTTGTGTGCCCCATTAAATACTGTTAATACTGTTAATAATTCCTTCTCCATGGAGGCTGGGAGTCCCCACAGGAAAAGGAATGGGGTGCACAAAGCCGCCAGCGCCTCCTCCTCCAGGGACAACCAGCTCACCTGGAGGCAAGACTTCTTCACCCTCCAGGTGACAATTGACTTGAGTCAAAATGACTTGAAATTTTCCACATCTTTTTCTGCATCTTGAGTCAAGATGCAGTGGGGTGTGCTATGGCTTGTGATTTGACTCATGTTGTGGGGTCACTGATTTGGGACTTGACTTGAGACTCGGCACTGTGGCTCTGGCACATCCCTGCACATCCCTCCCTGGGCCATCTGCAGTTTTGTGTGGGTGGCAGCAGCTTGATCCTGCAGAGTCTTTTCTTGTCCTATGGTTGGTTTAAATCAGGGGTGCTCAAACTTTCAACTTTAGGGATGCTGGACCTTTAACAAGTGTATAGAAGAGAGAATTGCAGCAGGTGCAACTTGTCATCCCACAGATGACAAGCTGCACCTGCTGAAATTCTCTCTTCTATACACTTGTTAAAGGTCCAGCATCCCTGAAGTTGAAAGTTTGAGCACCCCTGGTTTAAATGGTTGTGCCTGGTAAGCTTTGAACCAGAAAACATTATAGCCTGAAACAGTGAAATTGATGGGACAACATCCCACCCACCTGTCTTCTCCCTTGCTTGTATTTTCTTGGCCGACCTAAGGTTCATCCACTGGTTCGACGGCATGGCTCTGCTGCACCAGTTTGAGATTGAGAATGGAGCTGTGAAGTACAGAAGCAAATTCCTAAGGAGTGATTCCTACACGGCCAACAGTGAAAACAACCGGATCATGATCTCCGAGTTTGGAACCCTGGCCATGCCGGATACCTGCAAGAGCATTTTTGGGCGCTTCATGTCGAGATTCGAAGTGCCAAGTAAGTGTCCTTGTCAGACCAGCTTTGCCCATGACTTGGCATTAATCCTGGTGTTTGGTTTTTTTCCCCCTAGGAAAATCCTGGCAGAAAATGAACAATGTTTGAACAAAACAAAAATGAGCAAAAGTCCCCTTCCCCATATCAGACCTCAAGCGACCTCCCTGGCCCTGCTGGGTAGCCATGTTGGTGTTGCTCCACCCAGCTGTTTTTGGGCGGATAGGATTGGGTTGCAAGTTATATTAATGCAGAACAAAACTTCCTTAATTAAAATCTGAAACAATTATTAAATGCCAGGCGTGCACAGCTGAATGGGCTAAAAGCCATCATACAAGCCCCGTGGCTGAGTAAAAACCATTGTGGAGCATCTTCCAGTGCTCTGGGCCGCACAGTGCTGTGACACGATGGAAACACTTGATCCTATGCTTCTGCTTTCTGCTGGGTATCCATAGCTGCTTGAGGATCCAGTTCAAAGGATATGCCTCTCATTGTTTGAAGTCAGTTTGGCTGAGACTGCTGCTGTGTTACATCTGGCTGCAAGAAGGGAAACTGTTGCCATGTTGACCATAACCCCGGAGAATGAACCAACAAGAAAGGATCATTTCACTGGCCCACAGCAAAACCAACCCAGATGATTCTCCCTTCATGCGGATCTTTGCAGCTAGGGAGGTGGCCACTACCTGTGTCTTCACCCGTGTCAAGGCCTTACCCATTTTAATCTGTCTGTGTGCTTGCATCTGTGCCACTGTGCTGGACCACAGGTGCTTCAGGCCACCCTCACAAGCCAGTCTCTAATATGTGTTCCAGAATCGACGGACAACTGCAATGTGAACTTTGTCGTCTACAAAGGGGACTATTATGCCAGCACAGAGACCAACTTAATGCGCAAAGTGGATTTGGAAACACTTGAAACAAAGAAGGTAAATGGGAGGCCCTTGTAAAGTTAGGGGGGAGCTGCAAGGGTAAGCTGGTCCACAGCATTCTCAGGAGCAGTAGTGTAGCTAGAGGGGGTGCAAAGCACTAAGTTTTATGGGAACCTGAATGTGCCGTGCGTGCGACCCCTCCCCCTCCCTCAGAGCCATCCTAGTGGGAGCAAACCAGAGGCGTATGTCTGGCTCCAAAGGGAAGGGACCACTTGCATGGTGCATTCAGGCACCTGCAAAACTTAGTGCTTTGCACCCCCTCTAGCTACACGACTGCAGCAACACCTAGACTTGTACAGGATTAATTGTTTTCATGAAATTGTTTTACATTTCCTGTGCGCCCACCTTGTGAACCAAAGTTGAGAAGTGGAATATTAAGTTTTGGAAGTAAATAAAAAAGTATCAAACTCAGTAGAAATTCAATGAAACAGAAAACCAGAACCTCCCTGGATTGTGAGCCCCTCTGGGACCTGCCTCGGTCTCGCAAAATGAGCACATCAAAGAAAAAATGCCCAGCTCAGCTCCTGCCCTTGCGGTTCTTGTTTTTCATTAGGGTTACGTATGACATAGCAAAGCTATAAAAGCCAGAAATTCCCCAGAATTTCAGAAGCAGGTGTCAGAAGTAGGGCAATCTGTTTGACATCCTGACCTCCACCTCACTGCTTCCTGTGCAGTGCCACACATCTCGTTTGTGCCAGGACAGTCATTCAAAAACTGCTGCTTCTGTTCAAACCCTGAGAAAATCAACATCTCTGCCTTTGCAGGTGAATTGGAGCAAGTACGTTGCGGTGAATGGCGCAACAGCTCACCCGCATTATGAGCCCGATGGGACTGCCTACAACATGGGGAATTCATATGGGAAATATGGTGAGACCCGGTGGCTCAGGAAGGGGTGGCTTGTAGCTGCTGCACATGCCCGATCTTGTCTGATCTCGGAAGCTAAGCAAGGTCAGGCCTGGTTAGTACTTGGATGGGAGACCGCTTGGGAATACCGGGTGCTGTAGGCTTATACCATAGTCTTTCGAGACTGAAGGTTGCCAACCAACCAAGTGTGCTGCTGCTCTTTGCTCGAGGGCCAGAGTAGGGGTGGCACTGGGGTTCCCCCCTATAGAGCACCTTTTCTAATTTGACGCATGTCAGTGGTTACAGGGCCTGTTTTGACATGCTAAAGCAGTCACAGCAATGGGAGGTGGAGATGTGCCTGAACTCTCAGCTGTTGATAGCAACACCTTGCATCACACATCCATCTCCAAAGTCATGTGACAGTGCACATCTCCATGTTGCTGTGCATATGGCCACATCTACCTGAAGCTCCACCGGCGGTGGGGGTCCATTTTGAACAGATGTGCTTTATCCCTTCCTCCCAGGCTCCAACTATAACATCATTCGGGTCCCCCCGCAGGAGCCTGGCTCTGATGACACCAGTCTGCAGGGTGCGAAAGTCCTCTGCACCATTGAACCAAAGGAGAAGATGAAGCCCTCTTATTACCACAGCTTTGGTGAGACCCTCCCCCCCTTTCCAGTCAACCTCTAATAGAATTGCCAGACCCACTGACTTGGAAGATTCATGGCTACATGAACTGGAGAACTTTTGAGCCTAAACCAGGCATCACAGTAGCTTAGCCAATGTGTGTGATATCAGAGAGAGAGAGAGAGAGAGAGAGAGAGAGAGAGAGAGAGAGTCATCTTCTATGGCTACGAAATTAAAAAAGAGAACACCCAATAAATGGAATTAATTTGCCCCAAGAAGTGGTGTGAGCCACTAGCACAGCTGTGTTTGAGCAGGATTAACAAATCAATAGCTGTGGGCCATGGTCATTAAATGGAGTCTGCCATATCCAGGCAGTTTACCTGTAAGTAGTAATTGTTGGGGCAAACCATGGGCAATAGAGTACAGTGGGTGAGTGTAAATGAACTTGTTGTACAGAGGCTGTAGGACCATTTGAGGTTCTTTTGGCAACAAGTGGTTGTGCAGAAGAAAAGGTGGGTGTCCCTTGGCAGAGGGGCACAATTTCATTGCTGTGATGCGATTGCGAAACAAGCCTCAAAGCAATGGTGTAGCAAAGGAGGTGCAAAGCACTAAGTTTTGCAGGCGCCCGAATGTGCAGTGCAAGTGGCCCCTCCCCCTCTCCTTTGGAGCCATTCCTGGCAGTGGGAGCAAAATGGAGACGTTCCGGTACCTGCAAAACCTAGTGCTTTGCACCCCCTCTAGCTACGCCACTGCTGCAAAAGTCTGAAGCATTATTGGAAAAGTTGGTCAGAGCCTTGTCGTCGTCTCCTCCTCCTAGGAATGAGTGAAAACTACATCATCTTTATTGAGCAACCCCTCAAAATGAACCTGTGGAAGTTTATCACAGCCAAGACTTTGGGGAAGTCCTTTTTGGATGGGATCAGCTGGGAGCCTCAGCTCAAGACCCACTTCCATATCGTGGATAAGCACACTGGACAGGTATGTGTCTAACACAACCTGGGGCTTTCTGGCTATTGTTTTCTGAGGACACCCCGGGCTCAGCTTAAGCTGGCTTTTGCAGCAGCTGCTCTGGTGACTGCAGAATTGTTCAGTCCCTATGAATGCAAAATCCTTGAGTTTTGAAGGAATGAGACCCGATCAGAGATGTTCTTTATTGATGAAGCAACTTAGGTGCTGAAAACAAGTTGCAAGTGTGCCTCTGAGTTTGCAACAGTCAAGACAGGTGTCCAACACCCCTTCATACCATGTTGGTGAGCTTCCAGGGGCATCTGGCTGTCTGCCATCAGACCTGGAATTCTGGAGTACAGGGACCTCGGGCTGACCCAACAAAGCAAGTCTTAAGGTCTTAGGGTTCTGGAATCTCCCTCAAATCGAGGAACCTGTTTTCAATTAGTAGGATATCATATCACTTTGGTTACATTGCCCGAGCCTGCAATTTTGTGCAAAGCAATCAGCATGTATTCTGGGCATTGGAACTATCTAGGGTTACTCAGAGGCAAGACAGTAGCTAGGGATTTGAGGTCTCACATTCCTGATGTGTAGCCACCTGGCACTGTATTACAGTAGAGTGGGCCCTACTTATCTGTAGGCTCAGAATCTGTAGATTTCAGTATCTGTGGGTGCTGAGCCCATGGCTGGAGGGCCTCAGAAGACCTCCCGGACACAACTGGAAGACACTTATGGTCATGTCTGGCAGGTCCAGTGAGGCCCTCCCATTTGTGGATTTCATTATCCACGGAAGTCAATATCTGTGGGAGGTTCTGGAATGGATCCCCTGCAGATACCAAGGGCCTACTATTGTTGTTGGCAACCTTCAGTCTCGAAAGACTCTGGTATCGCGCTCTGAAAGGTGGTTCTGGAACAGCGTCTAGTGTGGCTGAAAAGGCCGATTCGGGAGTGACAATCCCTTCCACACCGGGAGCAAGTGCAGTCTGTCCCTGGTCTGTCTCCCTGGCTATGGGCCTTCCTTCTTTGCCTCTTTGCCTCAGCCTGTTGGGCAAGTGCCTCTTCAAACTAGGAGAGGCCATGCTGCACAGCCTGCCTCCAAGCGGGCCGCTCAGAGGCCAGGGTTTCCCACCTGTTGAGGTCCCTGTTTTACCAAGGGCCTACTATATTACTAAGCATTTTGTCCCCCTCCCACTTAAGCTTCACCCTGCAGAAAGAGGAGACTGCAAAGCGGAGGCCAGGCTACAGACTTCCTAGCAAGGCCCACATATTAGCATTCCTTCAAGGATCACAAATGGCTCTTCTGAAGGGATGTTTGGTGAGATGTTCTCTAGGTGGCACTGAAGGGCTGAGATACATGGAGGAAGAACTGCCATCGTGTCTTGTATTCTTTGCACAGGTCTTGCCTGGGCAGTACTGCAGTGAGGCTCTCGTGTTCTTCCATCAAATCAACGCCTTTGAAGATCAAGGCTGCATCGTCCTTGATATCTGCTGCCAAGAGGACGGAAGTGTCCTTGACGTTTACCGGCTGCAGAACCTCCACAAAATTGGGGAAGCCCTGGACCAGGTGAAATTGCTTTGGGCCACGTTGGATGCCCTGCCTGACTAGAGAACATTGTGGGAGGCAAAGGTTCTGTGTCTGAACCATATGAGACGGTCTTCACATTCCAGACTGAGTCACAGCACTTTCTCACCTGCCAGGGTTTCATATACAAAATGCATACTTGCAATCTCTTGTGTTTGGTATTAGGGGATCCTTAGAGGGTATTAAGTGATATTAAGGGGCATTAAGAGGTCTGAAGCGGGTATAATTGGGTCTTTAGGGGTTATAAAGGAGTCAATAAGGAATATTAAGGGGTCCTTAAGGGGCATTAAGAGGGTATAATGGAGGGAAATTCATAGGTGGTATTAAGGAGTATTAAGGGGTCCTTAGGGGTAAAAAGCATTCCTTAGTGGAGATTAAGGAGGTATTCCTTAGGAGGTATAAGGGATATTAATGGGTCTTTAGGGGTATTAGGGGACCCTTAAGGGGTAATAAGGGATATTAACTCCCATTTGGTGATAGAAAAGTTATTCCTGCTCCTGAATTGGAAGAAACAGGCTGAATTTTGAATGGGAAGGAGCCCAGGCTGGGAAGTGGAGAGAGCACACTTTCTAATGGTTGATTCTATGCCAGAGTGCAGAATTCAGCTCTTGCTTTGTCTTCCTGTCTCTTTGGCAGACATATAATTCAGTAGCGAGGCCGTACCCACGGCGCTTTGTCCTGCCCATCAGTGTGGACCCCAGTACTCCCGTGGGACAGAATCTCAGCCCCTTACCCTACACATCGGCAAGAGCCGTGAAAGAGGCCGATGGGAAGGTACGTGCAGCAGTCCCGAGCAGGCTGCTTTTGGAGCTGCCCTGATCTCCCAGTTGGCATTTTCAGGTTGGACTTCTCTAGCTCTCTGTATCACAGCCTTTTGCCCCTGCTGCTCTTTTGGGCCCAGACTATTTCTTGCATAAAGACGATATAAACCTAAGGTCAGGCTCAAGCAGTGGCATAGTCAGAGGGGGTGCAAAGCACAAAGTTTAGCATGTGCCTGAAAGCGACATGCAAGCAGCCCCTCCCCTTTGGAGCGAGGCATTCACCTCTGTTTTACTCCCCCCCCCCCCCAATGGCTCTGAAGTCAGGAACCCTGAACCTGAAAACCTGGACCCCACTCACAGATTTCTGCCCAACATCTCTCTCTCTCTCTCTCTCTCTCTCTCTCTCCCCCTGCCCCATTATATTGCTGCTGAGTTCCATTCATATGAAGCAACCATTGGAGAGTGATGATGTGGTGGTCCTTTTTCCTAGATTTGGTGCACCTCTGAAAGTCTACATGATGAGAGGCTTGAGGAAGCTGGAGGCCTGGAATTCCCCCAGATCAACTATGCTCGTTGCAATGGAAAGAAGTACCAGTTCTTCTATGGCTGTGGCTTTGGGCACATGGTTGGAGATTCCTTGATCAAGATTGACATCAAGACCAAGGAGCTGAAGGTTAGAGAATGGAAGGATGGGGGGTGCTCTGTGACACAACCTTGAAGCCTGTTATTTTGGATGGTGAGGGGGAAACTCAGCCCTGAGAAGCATCAATGAAGGGCCTGTTCTTTCCCCTTCTTTTTGCCCACCAGATCTGGAAAGAGGACAGCATGTATCCTTCTGAGCCTGTGTTTGTGCCAGAACCGAATGCTGCTGCAGAAGATGGTGGAATCATTTTGTCTGTTGTGCTCACTCCCAGACAGGTGAGTCTCCTTCACAAGCTGCTGCTTTAACTTTCATTTAGCAGCCATTTAGTTACAAAATTTGATTTTCTCTGTAAACCGCTGATTTTTTTAACTTTTTGGTTGAAAAGTGGTACATACTCTTACTAATCATAGTATTGCAGCTGCTAAAACCCAGTTCTACAGCACCCTCTAGAGGACACAGCCCTGTATAGCAGGATGCTATGTTCTGCTTACACGTGGTGGGGTCACTGTTCCCTTGTAGTCCAACTGCTGCTGGCAGAGAAGGAAGTACTTTATTTCTGCAGTGCTGCTTGACTTTGTCTATCCTGCATGTTTCAGGACCAAGGCACTTTCCTGCTCGTTCTGGATGCCAAGAACTTCACTGAACTGGGACGAGCTCGAGTCCCCGTCCAGATGCCCTACGGCTTCCACGGCATGTTTGTCCCATGTTAATGGAGGTTTTGTTGGTGGTGGCTGCACACCAGGAGGGAGGGAGGGAGGGAGGGAAGAGTCTGCTTCATTAATGGTGTTAAACACATCCATATGTGAAACACACGGTCCACCCATGAGGCTCACTGAGGTGGTCACTGAACAAATTTATATGGGGTGCTCACTGCTACCCGCCCATTTGCCTCCACTGCTCTCTTCCTCCTCCTTTCACTCCTTGGATTGGAAAAGGAAGAGGGAGTCAGAGCAGAAGAGGAAGTCTGCAGGAGGAGAAAGTGCTGCTCTAGGGCACTGCTCTCCTGTCTTCCACATTCACTCTTCTGCTCCACCCCTCTCTTCCTTCCTGTGGGAGGAGGAGAGACTGGGAGGGGTTTTGCCAGGTAAGGAGGGCAGCACTTGACATGAAGCTACCTCAGACACCAGGGGGTCTTGGGCCAGTCCTGGGGTGTGTGTGTGTGTGTGTGTGTGTGTGTGTGTGTGTGTGTGTGTGTGTGTGTGTGTGTGTCAAATTCCTCCTTTTGTGGCCTTGGGCAAGTCACTTCATGTGCCTTCATGTGCCAAGCGCAGTTCTGGGAACTGCCCCAATTAACAGAGAAAATAATATGTTCATCACTGCGGCAGGTGCTGGAGGACAGATAAATATAGTCAACCTAAAGGGCTTTATAAAAATAAAGACAATCAAGAGAGGCAAGGTTTAAACTTAGCTTTGCTGGCATTTTTAATCCTTTCGCATTATTTTTGAACTCATCTTCAATATTATGGGTTTACGATGGGGATGTGCTTTGGGTGTCTGCTGTATTTCTGGAACATCTGCTGCATTTTTTGAAATTCTTTGGAACAACAATAAACGTACTTAGAAATGTTTTGCATTTTTAAAAGAGGGTTGGTCAAAAAAACTGGGGGAGGAGATATCACCGCTCTGCCCACTCACAGCCCAATCCTATGCATGTCTACTCAGAAGTAAGTCTCTTTAAAGTCAATGGGGCTTACTCCCAGGAAACTGTGAGTAGGATTGGGCTGCTAGTCATTCACTCATCCTTTACTTGCTCCTCTCAGAACTGACAGGTGGAAAGAGCTCCTTCTACTTCCCAGAAGAATGGGAGGTGAACTCTAGGTCTGCAATGAGATATTGGTGTTTATTATATAGGGTGCCCAGACATGACAGAGAATGACTGATGTTTCGTAGCTGCATGGGAGAGGGGACCTAGGCAGGGGCTGCTCTTCTCTCTCCTGCATTGCAAACTACACCTGCTAAAGTGTGCCCTCTTCTACTAACCCTTAAAGGTAGAGGTGTCCTGCAACCCTCATTTGCATCTGGACACTCTATTGCTGCATGAAGTGGAGGGTGAGTGGAAAAGCTCTTGCCTTTGGTGTTCATAAGAACATAAGAACAGCCCCACTGGATCAGGCCATAGGCCCATCTAGTCCAGCTTCCTGTATCTCACAGCGGCCCACCAAATGCCCCAGGGAGCACACCAGATAACAAGAGACCTCATCCTGGTGCCCTCCCTTGCATCTGGCATTCTGACATAATCCATTTCTAAAATCAGGAGGTTGCACATACACATCATGGCTTGTAACCCATAATGGATTTTTCCTCCAGAAACTTGTCCAATCCCCTTTTAAAGGCATCCAGGTCAGATGCCATCACCACATCCTGTGGCAAGGGGTTCCACAGACCGACCACACGCTGAGTAAAGAAATATTTTCTTTTGTCTGTCCTAACCCGCCCAACACTCAATTTTAGTGGATGTCCCCTGGTTCTGGTATTATGTGAGAGTGTAAAGAGCATCTCTCTATCCACTCTGACCATCCCCTGCATAATTTTGTATGTCTCAATCATGTCCCCCCTCAGGCGTCTCTTTTCAAGGCTGAAGAGGCCCAAACGCCATAGCCTTTCCTCATAAGGAAGGTGCCCCAGCCCAGCAATCGTCTTAGTCGCTCTCTTTTGCACCTTTTCCATTTCCACTATGTCTTTTTTGAGATGCGTCGACCAGAACTGGACACAATACTCCAGGTGTGGCCTTACCATTGATTTGTACAACGGCATTATAATACTAGCCATTTTGTTCTCAATACCCTTCCTAAAGATCCCAAGCATAGAATTGGCCTTCTTTACTGCCACCGCACATTGGGTCGACACTTTCATCGACCTGTCCACCACCACCCCAAGATCTCTCTCCTGATCTGTCACAGACAGCTCAGAACCCATCAGCCTACATCTAAAGTTTTGATTTTTTGCCCCAATGTGCATGACTTTACACTTACTGACACTGAAGCGCATCTGCCATTTTGCTGCCCATTCTGCCAGTCTGGAGAGATCCTTCTGGAGCTCCTCACAATCACTTCTGGTCTTCACCACTTGGAAAAGTTTGGTGTTGTCTGCAAACTTTGCAACCTCACTGCTCACCCGTCTCCAGGTCATTTATGAAGAGGTTGAAAAGCACCGGTCCCAGGACAGATCCTTGGGGCACACCGCTTTTCACCTCTCTCCATTTTGCCTCCTGGGAAATGGCACTGGTCATCTGGGATCTCCCACCGCCCCAGTTCCTTTCACCTTGCTGCCATCTTCTCTTGCTCTCTGGAAAACCTACAAGGCTGCGCTGCAGCTGCGTTTCACTATCACTGTTTCCATCCAGGGGTCAAAGATCTGGGGAGGCTGAAATTCAGAGTCTGCTTTCTCTACAGCATTTCTGCTGCAGCAAGGATCCTGTGTGGCCCCGGTGTGTACATGTTGCACAAGGAAAAGCAACTAACAGGCCAAGAAGCTGCTTCTGTGGTGATGTTCCCAGACGGGCTACTAGGTGTTCCTGGCATTGTTATAGGGCCTTGTAAAAGAATCCCACAGAGGTAATCCACAAAGGTTTGTTTCTTGCCTGCTGGCCTACACTACTTTACAATCATAGGCTTAAATGCACCTTTAAACTCCCCTGCCTGGTTTCCTGGGGGCCCTTTTTGTTCACTGCAGGCAACCAGGTACACAGTTGTTTACAAGTTGCTATAGCAGCAGGAGAAAAAAAGGCTTCTCCCAGGCCTGCCTGTACAAGCAGGGCAGCACCACAGTTCCCCTTTCCCCTCCCCCAGTTCCTTAGCTAGTACCTCTTGCTGCGCCAAAGACTCGAAAGGAACAGAGAGGTCCAAATGTCTGTCCTTAAACTGTGGATATCCCATAGCCCACCAGATCAAACGGAGCCCTTGGCAGGGGAGGTGCAGCCCCTCCTGGCAGTGACTGTTGGATTGGGACCGTCACAAGGAGAATTGCAGTCATCTGGAGAGAGCATTGGCGCTGTGCAGTCATCCGTGGATGTGGATGGAGCTCGGGTGATCCCCTTGTAGACAATGCTGCTCTCTTCTGTTTCGTACACTTTTATTTTGTGAAGTGCTTTCATGGGCAAGAGTTTCTGCAGGTTCTCCCAGATGAAAACAGCCAGATTCTCAGTTGTACTGTGGAGCAGGAGATTTGACAGGGAGAGAAGCAGGAGGTTAGGACTGCCTTGCTCTTTCTTGCACATGGTGAGGAGACGCTAAAGCAGTGGATTTTCAACCAGTGTGCTGTGCCTAGCGCATTGGTGTGCCATGAAAGGTCTTCAGGTGTGCTGCAGGAGTTGAAAATGGTTGAAAAAACTCTTCCAGGTTCTGTGGCTCTGTTTCTAGGGCAACTGTTTGTAGTTATGAATTGTCTGTCCGTCTTCTTCCACCAACAGAGGAAGAGACGGACTTCTCAGTACAGACAGTTGCCCTCGAAACAGAGCTGCAGAACCTGGAAGAGTCCCCCAGAAGTCAGAAGCAACATCATAAGAGTCGAAGACCATATTGAAGCCCATAGAGGTCAGTATGCCATGAGAAGAAAAATATTGGAAATCTTTGGTTCAAAGAGAGTACAAATCTGGACTTAACTCAAAATAAACAAGCCTGCCCCCAACACCACTTTTCCATTGGTAAAGATCTTAGCTACTTACCTTACAATGCTGGCAAAGTAGGGGACATCTTCATCAAGGTCCTTTTTGTCCAGGGGCTTTGTGATTGCCTCCTGAGTAGAGAGAGAGAAACTCAGTAGAGCAGGCCCAAGAGTGCAAAGTGGCAGTGGCGTAGCTAGAGGGGGTGCAAAGCACTAAGCTTCCAGTTTTCAAACTCGCAAGGAGTTTGAATCCCGCAGTAAGTCTTTGCGTGTACGGGGGGGAGGCAGCGGCGCGATCCCCAGAATCACGCCGCTCAGGGGGGCTGCAGGAGCTTGGTGCACTTGCCCAAGCCCCCTGCAGCCCCCCGGGGGTGCGGAGAGCCCTGCGCGAACTTCAGCAGGGCTCCCTGGGTCTGGGAAAGTGACAGCGGAGCGATTGCGCCCCGCTCTGCTAAACCGGAAGCGGTGTGCGATAGCCCCACTTCCCCTTTTGACCGGGCTGCAGGGACTGGGATGCACCCTCCAGTCCCTGCAGCCGTCCCTGGCTGCGGGGAGCCGGGCGCAAGTGCTTGCAAGACTTCCAGGGTCAGGGAAAGTGAGAGTGGGGCGATTTGATCCGCAAAACGCCTCCACTGCCTCCTCCTTGCCTCCTGGCTGCTCCAGCCCCTTAAGGGGAAAGGGACCAGGACCCTCAGGCTGGGGCGTCGCGACGCCCCAGTTTGAATACCATGGCACTAAGTCTTGCAGGGAGCCTCACTGCAGTGTGCAAGGGTTGCTTCTCCTTCAGAACCATTTGCATACCCCTCCATTTCACTCCTACTGCCTGGAATGGCTCTGAAGGGGAGTGGGAGGGGCCCCTTGCACTGTATGGTAAGGCTCCTGCAAGACTTAGTGCTTTGCCCCCCTCTAGCTATGCCACTGCACAGTGGGGAGCAAAGAAAGGGTTGACTGTGGCTCAGTGTTTTCGGTTTAGCCAGAGCTGTGCCAAGGCAAACAAAATTCTGCACCCAGGCCAAACCCTGGTTCAGTCTAGTAAACTTGAAGAAAAGTTTAGTCTTTAAACCTGGACAAACTACATGCAAATGTTTACTTTTTTCCTTCCAAATGCTGCTCCTTAAAAATCACTCTTAAGGGGCAAAGAATTGGGTTATATGGACACATGACATTCTAGTAGAGGACGTTTTTATCACCACACCGCTCACACCAGCCATTGGGATTTCACCACTTTTCAAGCCTCTCCCTGCTGCTATAAATGCTAGATTTTTTTTTTTAATTTAACCCCTATACCCTGAGGATCCTGAATTCTGAATGCAGCATTTTGTGCAGCTGCAGTTCAGGCCTGAGGGTATTGCTTTGTAGGTCCTCACACAACCTTTGTGATTGACTGTCTGCTCCCCAGACAGATGCCGGATGATGTGAGGTCTAGCACTCGGCTAGCGGGTTGGGCCAGAGTACTATTCCCTGGGGATGCCTGCATTCTATGTCACAAGATTCCCATGGACATTCCCTGCAACGTCCTTACCGTCATGTGCGCTTTCAACTCCGTCAGGTCTACCACCATCCCGGTAGAGGGACTGATCTAGAAGCAGGAGCAGCAGGGGTGTCAGCCAGCTGATACTTTGGGAAACGGCGTTTGGAATTCCAGGGAACTGCTGGAGATTTCTATAGTCACGGGGGGGGGGGGGGGGAGGAGATGGCATGCACCAAAGCCACATGAACTGGGCAAAGCCCGGATATTAAGGAGGACCACTGTGACAAGACATGGGCAGGACTAGCAACACTTCTGATGCGCATGCTTCTGTGTGGCCCACAATTTCCCGTGGAATCCTGACTTCTATCAGTGGAGATGCACAGCTGCTTTCCACACATTTTGGCTGATCTTGGCAACCAAGCTACTTTGTGTGATCACCGAGAACTTGCCCCTCTTCTTTGCTACAATCCAGTGTACGTGTTACTTGGAGGGAAGCCCCACTTTGTTCAGTGGGGCTTGCACTTCGATTTGCACACACAGGATTACAGCCTAATCCCTGACCTCACACCACACCTCCATGCGACAAGGATAATCTCCTACTCCCTTGGGAGAGGTGGGGATTATCCACAGAGTTGCACTAGACTGTGAAACCTCCATCAGCTGATTGGTGTTGAACAAGCTGTCTATAGTGGATAGTAGTAGAGAAGGGAAGGACCCTTCCAAAGCATGTACTTGAGTTAAATGCCCCTTAGATGACCTCAGACACCCACTTGAGTGTACCCACCCCAGACACCCCACTTGGTGTGTACCCACTCACCCACTTTTCCCCAGGGCAACCATTGCTCCACTTACTTCTCCACGAACAGTCACCACAACTAGAAGGAAGAAGAAAAGGAAAAGCCACACAATTAATACTCTATGACCAGAGAGGCTACAGATTATCCTTGGCCATAAAACCACCAGGAAAGCCCTGTTAAACCAAATCTTCTCCAGGAAATGGAGTCCTGAGGATATGATCCGGTGACAGTGTTTAAGTTGATTTAGGGTTTGAATGCGCGAGGGCCCAATCCTATCCAACTTTCCGGCACTAGTATAGCCACAATGCAGCCCCGAGGTAAGGGAACAAATATTCCCATACCTTGAGGAGGCATCTATGACTACCTCCCCAGCACAGGATGCAGTGCATGCCCCATTGGCAGGGCTGCACTGGCACTGGAAAATTGGATAGGATTTGACCCTTAGCCATTCTCTGGAAGGGATTTCTGATTATGGAATATGAATTTAAGAGATTGCAATATTATCCTACCAATAGAACTAAAATGGTAAAAATAAAAAAGTGGGGCATCAATTAAAATATTTTATTAATGGAAATTATTTGTCAATTATAAGAATAGGGCTATTTTGAGTCAAACTGTTGAAAAAGGACAAAACTTCCTAGAATTTGTGATGGGAAAGGAAGGAATGAACAGAAATTAGATAATGGATTAGATAGGAAGTAATTTAATAGTTGTGAATACTGATTTACAGCTCTTGTTCAGAAACAAGATTGTTCAGATTAATGATATATAAGGAGTAGCAGGAAAGGGACATAAGTTTAGAAAAAAGAGGTGAAGTTAAACAAGAAGGGAAATGGGGGGATTCCCCTCTCTTTTTCCCCTTTTTTCTTTCTTTGCTAAGAACACAGGAGCATAAGAACAGCCCCACTGGATCAGGCCAAAGGCCCATCTAGTCCAGCTTCCGGTATCTCACAGCGGCCCACCAAATGCCCCAGGGAGCACACCAGATAATGCTGTTGTTTCTTATATATTTCTCTTTCTGTAATACTAGATAGATTATAAACTTATACCGATAAATTACTGGTCCACAAATTAAGAGTTTAAGAAAAAGAAAAAAATTCCATGTATAAAGAGAGTTGGTGGAACCTATGCTCGTAATGATAACAAAATAATAGAAACGGTTGAGAGATATCATAAGAAATGACATAGGACCTATAAACCCTATATAGAGAGAAATAGAAATTACCTTCCTCAAGTCAATATTCTGAGATTAATTAAGGAAGATAAACAAATGTTAGAAGAGAGAATACAAGCAGATTGTTTTCCAAGCAATAAAA
>NC_089831.1:25880057-26035057 GCF_035046505.1 Tiliqua scincoides
AAACGCACATCTGCTACCCACCAGTTGAATTCCAGCTACTCATCTAGTTCTCCTTCCTCACGCTGTCTAGTTAATGCAGAAGAGAGTCATTTGTAATGGAGGTGAGCCTTTTGAACAGTTTGGGCCCTGCAGCTTTTAGCTTCAGGGGCAGTAACAGCCATTAACCTGTTCCTTCCCTGAGTGAGGCATGTCTCTCCAGTATGGTACACTGTTTGACCTACAGCCATTAGATGGCATAGCAGGAGAAGGAAAACAGGTGCACAGAGATGGGGATATAGGACTGCCCTACCCTGGAGGAAAAGCACCTTGCCCCCAGAGACAAGCCCTACTCAACTTGGAAACTTTCCTTTCTTGAACTACATGGCCTTCAAAAGGTGACAGACTTGGGCTGCAATCCTATTTTCACATTTACCTGGGAGGAAGCCTCATGGAACATAATGGCGCTTTTATGGATTGCATAATGGATTGCACCATTAGACAATGTCCCTGAAAATTAAGCCAGTCATTCCCAAGCTGTTCTTGGGAGCACAGTGGGTTCCGCCCCCCCCCCCCACTGAAATGGGAGAAGTACTTCACTCTGTAGCAGAATTGATTATCTGTATCTTCCCAGAACAATGGGCATTATCCTCTCCAGGAATGGAGTGTAGCTCCATCCACAGCGTCTGCTGAGCTAGGCGGAAGTTCAAACAATGGGAACAAAAACTATTTCTTTTTTCCTTTTCCCTTCTTAATGGGGTGTCCCCCTTTGTTGTCTTTGTTCTCCTCCTAGGTGATCAGCTGTGCCTTCTACTCCAACCTTGGACTGTGCCGCTTGCTGTCTGGGCAATGGTGATGGTTCTGGGTTTCCTTCTCACAGGTCAGCTACAGGGAATCCTGGTACTCATCTTTACTCATCCCCTTGGGATGGTGTCAAGCAGATTTAGATGCCTTCCAACAGGGATTCAGCAAATGCACGGGCAAGGAGAGGACTATTGGCTGTGATGGATGGCTATGTGGAGCCTCCGTGTTCAGAGACACTATACCTGTGTGGACCAGGTGCTTCATCTCACAACATCAGGGCTATTGCCATCAGGCCCTGCTCAGGTGCCTCTTGGATGATCTGGTTGGTCAGTGTAGGAAACAGGATGCTGGCTTAGTCAACTAGGCAGACCTTTGGTGGGATCCAGCAGACACTTTCCATGTTCAACCAGTGCACAGTAGGACTATTGTTCCAGGTGTGTGTATGTGTGTGGGGGCTTATCCAAGTCAGCATCTTTCTCTCCCCCCCCCCCCGAGGACACCCATGTTTGGAGGAGGAGATGGGAGCAAAGGTTCTTTGGGATTATTTCCAAATGATCATCATTCTACAATCTAGTTCTTATGGTCTTTGTCTTCTTCTTTTCTCTCCCCTTCCCAAGGGAATCTGCCTTTGATTCCAGATGCTCAGTCATCATGACTCCCCCCCTGCAAGGAAGAAGGGCTGTTTGCACACTTTGTGCACCTGGAGAATGGCAGCCATCCGCTGACATCAATTCAAATCAACAGTCTTCCTCCTGTTCCCCTGAGCAGCGTAGCTGAACTCATTTTTAGCCTCAGTGTTAAAGCTTATTAACGAATAAGAGATCTAATAAATATTGCAATCAGAAAAGTAATCGCAATTCAATTGTTTCAGAGACTCTTTCCTTTGCAAACAAGGCAGACACGGTGCTTTCTGACATGTCGCCATCAGACCTTATTAGCATCTCATTAGCTGGACACGTAAGCGATGGGTGCCATCTTTGCTGGTGAAGTGGCTTGACATGGCATTGGCAGGTTGACAAGAACCTTGTTTCAGAAGGAGGGTGGGCAGGTGTGCACGCGGGTGGGGGGGAGGCCTGCTGATTTTCCCTTCCTGCTAATGGCTGACTTTGCTGTCAGATCTACTCTTCATGCCGACTCCGTTGTCTCCCGAGGAAATCCGCTTCTGGGCACAGGTGACATATGCTTCAGGGGAAGTGATCAAAGATCAGTGCTGGAGGATGTTCCTCTTGGAACAGGTAGGAGTCGCACACTCAGGCCTGGTCTGTGATCCTGAGATTAAACCTCCTTTTATTCATGGGGCAAGGGAAGATTTTATTAATGCAGGTTCAACGTTGGTTCCCACTCCATCACTTTGGCAGCCTGGGGAATTGATTGACACTGGGCTCTCAGCACAGAGAGTGAGCTTCGCTTTTAGGTTTGCAGTAATTGGTTCGGCATCATGAATGGCTGGTTCCAACAGGAAGCAAAGACAGGTGGGGACTGAAGCCCTGAGGCTGGGGAAGGGAACGCTCAGGAGATCTGCAGAAGCTGAGAATAACCAGAAATCAGGCATCGCCCCACCACCTTTCCCTGTGCTTGCACCCGAACTAGTACTGCATGAACATAAGGGTAGCACTGATGTCTCCACATGAGTGGAAGGGGCCCTGGAATGACACCACCCTGGGCCATAGAGTGTGCTCTCCCCTCTCTGTAAGATGCAGAGCAATGCTGTGCCTTCGCAGGTTTGCTGCCAGTGGTGAGGGATGTACGGGTGACGCTGGTTCCCCAAGTAGCTCAGGCTCAGGGTGTGCTGGCTGTTGGGCTTCCAGTTTCAAAGTGGCTCAAAGATCTTTTGGTGAGTGAATTTACGCCCAGGCTCCAGACCTCAGCAGTGTCCACGGCTGGTTCTTCCAATCCAACTGCCCCCCCCCCCTCAGGTCAGACTCTGAGCTCAGGACAAGAGTCAAGACAAATGTTGCTTTTTCAGAGCTGTAAAAAGTGCCTGGATGTGTCAGGTTTCTCCCATGCAGGCTGATTTGGCACTTGATGGATCTCAGTGCAAACACTTGCATTCCACGACTGAGACAGACATCGGCGAAAGGTGGAGGGTTAGAAGAGCCTACAGGTGCAGGGAGGTTATCATGTGCCTTCAACACCTGCTGATTAAAAACCTCTCTCCAGACACCAGGCATGTATTGCCAATATGTCATCTTTCTTTCATAACCTCCTGTGCTTCGGAGAAATCTGCCCCCACCCTCATGTCACAGGTCTGTGCTTTTCTTACCTTGAATCAATATTTTATGTTCCACTATGAAAGAGCAACTTTTTGAACAGCCAGCAGCAGAAGGCCGGTCTGTTCCTTGAGAGATGAGGAGTTGCTTCGCACTCTTTGCTTTGTACAAACACAAACCCTGTCTTCCAAGAGGCGGAGGGTCAATGTTTCAAACATCCACTCCATATGCCTGAGAACAGTCTTGGGGAGTGAGCCCCAGAGCCTGTGTCTTCCAAGATAAATCCATGGGGTTTGAAAGCCCTGCTCTGCCTGCAGAACTGGCAACTGATACAGTTCTGGCCTGGTGAATTTGGTTGCCAAGGAGCACACTGTCGGAAGGCCATGGAGGTTCAGACAAAAGGCCATGGAGGACAAACAAAAGAAAATATTTCTTTACTCAGCGTGTGGTTGGTCTGTGGAACTCCTTGCCGCGGGATGTGGTGACAGCATCTGGCCTGGATGCCTTTAAAAGGGGATTGGACAAGTTTCTGGAGGAAAAATCCATTATGGGTTACAAGACATGATGTGTATGTGCAGGCTCCTGATTTTAGAAATGGGCTATGCCAGATGCAAGGGAGGGCACCAGGATGAGGTTCTCTTGTTGTCTTGTGTGCTCCTTGGGGCATTTGGTGGGCCGCTGTGCGATACGGGAAGCTGGACTAGATGGGCCTATGGCCTGATCCAGTGGGGCTGTTCTTATATTCTTATGTTTGCTTCTTCTCCATCTTGACACCCCAGCACTTCCCACCACGCCCACACAACTCCTTCGTCCCCATGACCTATTGCAGCCAACCCAAATGCATGTCACTGGAATTAAGGCATGTACTTTTCCTGCGTACCTTGACTCCACATCCCTCCCCTTCTTTAATGCCCCCCATGTTGAAGTTTAACGCCTTCAGGGCAGGTTCTGTTCTCTTGCACTTTGTAAAATGCCAGGCACACTGATGGTCTTTTATCCAGGCAGAATTCAAAACGATCTGAGAAAGAGATCTGTGCTGAACTAGATTGTAGATCAGGGTGGCTCAAATGATGAATGAGCTGGTGGAGAACCTCTTCTGTGAGGACAGGCTACAGTGCTTGGGATTTTCTTAGCTTAGGATAAATGTTGGGGGAGGAGAGAGAAGGCACATCATAGAGGTTTATTATTAGACTGGGGATCACCGAGTAAGTCTGATGAGCAGTAGATTCGGGACAAAAGAAACAACCCTTTTCACAACAGTTCCATAATTCTTATCTAGGAATTCACTTCCTCAGGATATGATGTTTCAGTCACTGGCTTAGAGGGTATTAAAAGAGCTAGACAATTTCATGGACTGCATGGGTCTATCAATGGCTCCTGGTCATGATTCAGAGGCAGGGTGCAACTGAATTGGCAGTTGCTGGGGAGGGGGAGAGAGGGCTCTTGCTGTCATGCTCTGTCTATGGGCTTGCCAGAAACAGCTGCCTGGTGACACTGAGGAGCAGAATGATGTAGCAGGGCTCTCATTACAAGTGTTTGTGTTCGTGCCTGAAGGTTGGCCTGGTCACCTGCTGTCCTGTATATCTTGAAGGACTGGAGATATGAGGCTGCTGTATACCAAAGCAGTCCACTGTTTCACCTCAGTCAGTGTTGTCTGCACAAACTGGCAGTGGCTTTTCCTAGCCCTGTTCGGATCAAAAGGAGAAACGTACGTGTACATCATTTTTGGGGGGAAAAATTAATATGCAATTTAAAGCAACTTCCCAGAATGCAACAGACTGAGACACTGTCACTCTGTTGGGGGATACAGTGCATGGTGTGATAACTTAACAAGACTGATGGCACAAGAATAGGCAGGCTGGGTTGAAGGAAGGGGTTCCACCCTTTCCATTTCACCCCTTCACTCGTTTCCTCTACTTCAGCTCTCCTATCCCACCCCCAAAGAAATCTGATGATATACAAGGGGACTCTTCCCTTGTGGATTTGCTTCTGCTGACTCCAGCCATTAATAATCAAGTCTTGATCTACACAGCTCCAACTCTTTCTACGTCTTGGTCACACCAGAGTGTCATGGAACATTGGGAAAGTCAAGCCACATGTTGGAAACCAGTTTCCTGTGATGAGCTGCACGTATTTGTTCACGCTGAATTGTAAACAGACAGCTGTAACCAACTTTTTGGGGGAAACATCAAACTCTTTGTTGGAGAAAGTTCATTTTTTTCACTTTTTATGTAGATCTTGGTTATGGCTTATGTAATTCTGTTCCATAATGGAGAGCAATTTGGAAAAATCGATGGGAAAATGTATTGAACGAGCAATGTACGCCCTCAGACATTTTTTTTATGGCTGCTGCTTCTGCTGGTCGGTTACACAGGGTTCGGAGCCAGCCAAGGGCATTGTCCTGATATAATCACATCTAATTGGATCCCAAATTACTTCGAGTGACCAAAAAAGTGGAACTGGGAACTTCTGAAAATGTGTGTTCGTTAATAGGGCTCATTTGAAAATGTGTGGATTTAAGCAAGTTAGAAAATAGCTGTTCCTCCTCGTGAATAATTATTGGCTGCAAAATCAGTCTAACAAGATAAAACTTTTAGCTCTCAGCCATGGCTAGTTTAAGACTCTAAAAACTAATGATATTCAGGAATGTACACTATTTCTACACGCTCCAGTGGAAGTGCTAAATTGGTGCCTGGGGATGATTAATGGTTGGGTCTGAGGGCCAATAAAACTAAATTCATTCCAGGTAAGATGGAGACACCCATCAGCCCCCCATGTTCAGAGAACAAGATCTGAAACGGCTGAATCTCCGTCACTGGAGAAACTGGAGTTACTCCAAGACTGAGTTCCCAGAAGATTTTTTTAAAGTGCCAGCCTATTCATCCTGTAACAATGGTCATATATTAATAAACCTGCATGATTATCTTGGCCTCTTTCTCATGGCCTCTTACCAACAAGAGGCTTGCCAATAGCTAGAGGTGTGACAAAACGGTGTTCTTTATTTTATTCAGACACACACCCATTGTGTTCAGTAAGACGTAGGCTGTAATCTTTACGCACAGGAAACAAACACCGCTACCAATTTCTCTTTTAAAAATAAATGCCGAGGATTCCATCACAACTTTACTGTGACTCACATTCCCCCCCCCCCGCCAATGTTGTCAATTTGTACGCATTCAGAAATTATCACATCCACCATCTTTCAGGTCTTCTGAGGCCTCAAAAACCTCAAATTGCCAAAGAGGAGATGCAATGCGCTGTGTCTCTTTACATCCAGTATGACAACCAACAATGAAGAAGACCTATCTGCAAGGTCGGACAGCCGAATCCTATGCATGTCAACTCAGAAATAAGTCCCATTAGAATCAATGGGGCTTACTCCCAGGAAAGTGTGGATAGGTTTCGGCTGCAAGTCATCTCGAAGGAGAAGGAACTGCACCTGCCCAATTTCTGCATAGAACCACATTTTGGGTGCTGGCAGTGAGTATCAATCTATTTGCAAGTTCAGATGTTGCATCAACCGCAAGCTCATTTCACTTGCAAACACTGTCATTGTGAGATAAAGGGCTCAAAAATGGCACAGAGAATAGCCCGGTAGTGCCATCTTTTTCTAGGCTGTTTTTCACACAGCACATGCTGCAGTAGTCTCTGGTAGCCTTGAGCCCCTCTCCACTCCTCCAGCTGCCAGAAGGTACAGCTGTCTATCGCCACCATAGTAAGCTTCTTCTTCCATGCATCATCCATTTCCCCATCTGACGGAGAAGGGTTGTTTTTTTTTAGCAATCCACCCTAACTGCATAACTAGGGCCCATTGGGAGAGACAGCAGTCACACTCGGTTTCAGGCCATTGGCTAAGAATTGTCGCTAAACGAGACTGTTCTCATCCCTGCCTCTGTCCCGGGGGACGGGTGACCACTGCTGTTTCTCCAAAACACTTCCGACATCAAACAACAGGCGCTCTCGCTGGGAGCAGAAATGGAATAAACACAGTCATTTGCAGGAGAGGCATCTGCAGGTTTATTGCTGAATCTGTTTTCTTTTTGTCTCTTAATGAAGCGTCCCCTGGGTGCAGCAAATCACTGCTCTTGTCTAGCCAGCTGGGTCTATTTCTTAAAAATGCTGCACAACAGTTCATAGTTAAAGAGACTGATTGGTCTTGGGCACAGCCCTCTGCTTGTTTTAACACCCGGTAAGCGTCTGGAGCCGTTCTGTAGCAGCTCCTGAAACTTCTGCTCTGGTTCTTGTTTTCTGGCATCGGTGGGCACATGGCTTCCTTCCACTCATTGCTCAGAGCTTTGGTCTGTGCATTTACCAACAAGCTTTGGATGGCTGCAAAAGTTCAGCTAGTGTTGTATCAGCTTCTGTGCTTCCCTGCTATATCTGATCTGCAAGATGAGCGATCTGCTTAGTCCACCTGCCAGGAGAAGAAGCCTCCACCACACTCCCACCCCCTGCTGGGTGGAAAACATGTCATGTGATCCCATGGAGCTGCCCAGCAACAAAAGAAGGTACCAAGAGATCTTCAAGATCAGACTAAAGGTCAAACCAATCCAGTATTCTGCTTCTCACAGTGGCCATAATCTGGGACCCGATTCTGGACTGCTTATGAAGTTTCCATTTAAGCTATCATACCTAATAGATGCTTATAGTTCATGGCAAAGGCTAGTCCCCTTTTAAAGCCACCATCACTGACCATCTCCTGTGTAGTCACCATCTGCAGCCTGGATGTAGTCCTTACACACCTGTGTCAGGTAAGTATGATGGTACTCATATTGTAGCTGGGGAGCTGAGCCCAAGAGACTTGCCAAAGGCCAGCAGTAACTTTATGGCAGAGCCAAGATTTGAACCAAGGATGTCCTGATTCTTAACCACAACATGGCACCAGTTACCCAAGTTCCTGCCTTTGGGTGCAGCAAACTGGACGGGGAGGAGGGGCAGGGGATAGGTGGGGAGCTGGAGTTTTTTGCAAGAGGAAAACTCCCCTTCTTGACTAAGAGGGGGTTATTGCACCATGCAACCCACCCCCTCATCTCTGGTCACCACACCATTCTGCAACTAACCTTTGTGTCGCCATTCAGGATCAGCCCCCTGATGTCAGAGGAGGGGGTCTGATGAAACAGAGAATGGGAAAGATTCAGGAACTATCCAAAAAGAGAATCTTCGAAGCTCCATCCAGCCCAGAAAATCTGACAGGAGCTTTGCCAGCCTGCCTGTCACAAATACACAAGTTAGGGTGAGCTAACCAGCCTTCCACGCTGCCAGCTCTGGTGTCTTGAGACTCATACCCATCCCAAATCCTCTTCTGCTTTATGGAAGTTTGCATTTAAAGATCACATCTCGGGGGCTCACTGCTTTACATTGTGGTAACCAATCAAAAAATGCTTGACACCTCACCACATTTTCCTCTAGGAATTATAAGAACTGACCTCTCAGCAGCTTTTACCAAATCTATAGCTGGCATCTCTGATGATGCCAAACTTCAGTCTAGGTCAGGGGTGTCCAAACATTTTGGCAGGAGGGCCACATCTTTTCTCTGACACTGTGTCGGGGGCCGGGGAAAAAAGAATTAATTTACATTTCAAATTTGAATAAATTTACCTAAATGAATATATTAGTGATGGAAACTATATGAATGAATGAAGGTCTTGCAGTAGTTCAAGGCCTATAAAAGACCTTACACAAAGCAAGGCCAGCCTTTTCTTTGCTGCCACTGCTGCATCACAGATGTGAAACAGCAAGTAGTGGAGGGAGCTCTCAACCCACAGCTTAGGTGGAAGGTTGAACAGTCGTCCTCATGCTGAAAGCAGTTGCGTTGGGCCAGCATGGGCTCCAGCAAGTCTCTGGAGGGCCAGAGGCTCATTGGAGACTGGGGACTCCCCGCGGGCCTGATTGGGAGCCCCCAAGGGCCGCAAGTGGCCCCCGGGCCGGGGTTTGGGCACCCCTGGTCTAGGTGCTCAGAGATCCCAAAACAACAGAGTAATTGCAGCCCCTGGAAGCTATCCAGGAGCCTCCATCTTTCTGCGGAGACAATGTGCCTCCATCCTGAGCATCTGACATACCAGCTGGAAGGCAGAGCCTTTGATTTTCTGTCCTGCTGCTGGTGGACTTCGCTGGGCATCTAGTTGGGCACCGCTGGAAACAGAAGACTGGGCTAGTTGGAACTCTGGGTGGTCCAGCAGGGCCTTTCTTACCTTCCTCCCACACTGCAGGCAGTCTGGCCCCAGATGTGCACTTGCATAACGCTCACAAGGATTCACTGAATACTGGGATCTGAACACACCTAGCCCCGATGTCTAGATCTCTGGGAAAGAAGGAAGACTTTTGCCATTGCAACCTTAGACTATTGTTTTCAATTTTCCAACTAACTGAACCTGATCAAATGGAAGTGTCTTCCAGGAGACTTTCTGCCCAGGAAAGGGTTGCTGGGAGTCTAGCTGGTCGCTCCCATTTCATTACACCATCGTCTATTTCATTACACCAGTGTCGGAGCCAGACAGGGTCTTCACAGCAGCTTCTCAGCTATGGGTACTTGCCCAAAACAATTTAGTTTCCTGCTTCCTGTTAGAAGCAGAAAACCTGCCAGAGAAGCCCTCTGGATGGTGAGGGAGGGAAAACAGAGATAAAACTCCTTTTATCCTGGATTTTTTACTTTTACTTTTTTATTTTATTTTTACTCCTTTTATTTTTTAATAAAAAATAATGAATTATTAAAATTTATTTTATCTTTATTTTAATCCTTTTATTTTATCTTTTATCTTGGATTTTATCTTTTACTCCTGGATTGATAAAACTTAGAGATGGCAGAGAAATTGAATGAGTTCTTTGCATCTGTCTTCATGCAGAAGACCTCAGGCAGATACCGCTGCCCGAACGGTCCCTCCTGACCAAGGAATTAAGTCAGATAGAGGTTAAAAGAGAAGATGTTTCAGACCTCATTGATAAATTAAAGATCAATAGGTCACCGGGCCCTGATGGCATCCACCCTAGAGTTATTAAGGAATTGAAGAATGAAGTTGCAGACCTCTTGACTAAAATATGCAACTTGTCCGTCAAAACGGCCACGGTGCCAGAAGATTGGAGGATAGCAAATGTCATGCCAATCTTTAAAAAGGGAAGGAGGAGGGACCCGGGAAACTATAGGCCGGTCAGCCTAACATCTATACCGGGTAAGATGGTGGAATGCCTCATCAAAGATAGGATCTCAGAACACAAAGACGAACAGGCCTTGCTGAGGAAGAATCAGCATGGCTTCTGTAAGGGTACGTCTTGCCTCACGAACCTTATAGAATTCTTTGAAAAGGTCAACAGGCGTGTGGATGTGGGAGAACCTGTGGACATTATATATCTGGACTTTCACAAGGTGTTTGACGTGGTCCCTCACCAAAGGCTACTGAAAAAACTCCACAGTCAGGGAATTAGAGGGCAGGTCCTCTCATGGATTGAGACCGGGTTGAAGACCAGGAAGCAGAGAGTGGGTGTCAATGGGCAATTTTCACAATAGAGAGAGGTGAAAAGCGGTGTGCCCCAAGGATCTGTCCTGGGACCGGTGCTTTTCAACCTCTTCATAAATGACCTGGAGATGGGTGAGCAGTGAGGTGGCTAAGTTTGCAGACGAAGCCAAACTTTTCCGAGTGGTGAAGACCAGAAGTGATTGTGAGGAGCTCCAGAAGGACCTCTCCAAACTGGCAGAATGGGCAGCAAAATGGCAGATGCATTTCAATGTAAGTAAGTGTAAAGTCATGCACATTGGGGCAAAAAATCAAAACTTCACATATAGGCTAATGGGTTCTGAGCTGTCTGTGACAGATCAGGAGAGAAATCTTGGGGTGGTGGTGGACAAGTCAATGAAAGTGTCGACCCAATGTGCGGCGGCAGTGAAGAAGGCCAATTCTATGCTTGGGATAATTAGAAAAGGTATTGAGAACAAGACAGCTAATATTATAATGCCATTGTACAAACTGATGGTAAGGCCACACCTGGAGTATTGCATCCAGTTCTGGTTGCCAAATCTCAAAAAGGATATAGTGGAGATGGAAAAGGTGCAAAAGAGAGCGACTAAGATGATTACGGGGCTGGGGCATCATCCTTATGAGGAAAGGCTATGGCATTTGGGCCTCTTCAGCCTAGAAAAGAGGCGCCCGAGGGGGGACATGATTGAGACATACAAAATTATGCAGGGGAAGGATAAAGTGGATAGAGAGATGCTCTTTACACTCTCACGTAACACCAGAACCAGGGGACATCCACTAAAATTGAGTGTTGGGAGAATTAGGACAGACAAAATAAAATATTTCTTTACTTGGCGTGTGGTTGGTCTCTGGAACTCCTTGCCACAGGATGTGGTGATGGCGACTGGCCTGGGTGCCTTTAAAAGGGGATTGGACAAGTTCCTGGAGGAAAAATCCATTACGGGTTACAAGCCATGTTGTGTATGTGCAACCTCCTGATTTTAGAAATGGGCTATGCCAGGTGCAAGGGAGGGCACCAGGATGCAGGTCTCTTGTTATCTGGTGTGCTCCCTGGGGCATTTGGCGGGGCTGCTGTGAGATACAGGAAGCAGGACTAGATGGGCCTATGGCCTGATCCAGTGGGGTTGTTCTTATGTTCTTAACTTGTGGAGGCTGCTCTTAGTCTTGGCTAAGAGGCAAAGAAGGAAAGCCCATAGCCAGGGAGACAGACCAGGGACAGACTGCACTTGCTCCCGGTGTGGAAGGGATTGTCACTCCCGGATTGGCCTTTTCAGCCACACTAGACGCTGTTCCAGAACCACCTTTCAGAGCGCGATACCATAGTCTTTCGAGACTGAAGGTTGCCAATACCTATGTGGAGGCTGGGTCATTAATCAGTTCCCGGGGTTACCCTATTCCAGAGCTGTTCAGATGAGACCCTCAGCCACTGGAGTGAGGAAGAGTGCCATACATTAATATAATGCCTTTAAACATTTGTGCTTCTTCTCGTTTTCTAAATTACCACCCTGGTCCTTTCTGTGGCCTCTGCTGATGTGCTGCAGCCTTTCACCAACATACCCATCACAGATATTTGGCACTCTTGAAGGCAGCAGCCCTCTGTCCCCCTCCATCTTTAGGCCCCCTGCACAGGTTTTTTTTTTCTTCAGACCACTTTTTCAAGTGGCAAAGCCTCATGTTGGCTAAGACCAGATCAAATATCTCTTAAAGCTCCTTTGGACAGCTTAGATCAGTGTTTCCCAAAATGTGGATCGTGATCTGTTGGTGGGGTTTTGAAACTGATAAGCCCACAGCTGACAAGGAAATGTATTAAGTCCTATGGAAAGTGAAACTGATTCAAAGGCAAACGTGCCTCAGCTCTTATTGAAGGCCAGGTGAAGAGGAATGCAAGGCCCAGAATGGTCCTGAAACTGATGTGTGATCTGATATACGTGGAGCTCAACAAATGCTCCACAATGAGGCCACCCCCAAAAACAGAGGCTTTAGATAAAGTGAAACTTTTTTTTAGTCTCATAAAGCTAGGTGGGTCCTGACAGAGTGTCATTTTAAAAGTGGGTCTTGGTGCTAAAATGTTTGGGAACCACTGGCTCAGCTTAGCCAATGGCCACTGTCATTCAAAATCAGGAAAGAGCCCATTTCTACAGCCTCTTCGCGCTCGCTCGCTCGCTCTCTCTCTCTCTCATGCAGTAAAAGCAAGTTTCTGAAGTTTTTATTTTCTTTTCTCAGGGCTTCCAGCCTCTGGCACATGTGGCCAAACCAGGGGGGGAGGGAGTGGGGGGGTAGAATGAAGCTTCCATCTGCTTCAATTTCATCTTTGTCTCCTAATTGCATTTCATAAGTGTGTAATTGCAGCCAGTGCCATTTTATTTACAAAATGATGTCTGCAATTACATTCTAATTAAAAGGTGTAATTAGATCACTAGAACATGTAAATGTATAGCAGGTTATTACATTTTCCTTTACATGCTGTGTGCTAAACTCTCTCTGTCTAGGGTTCCATCTATCTGGGCTCTGATTTTTTTCAGGGGCCTCTTAATAATTAGTAGACAGAAGACACAGGAAGATGGAGTCAAGGAAGCTGCCTGGAATTGAGTCAGGTCACTGGTCCAAGATGGAGGAAGCAAAAAATGGTGTCATCTTTGGGGTCCGATATCAGAAGCAACTTCCTCATCTTGCTTCATATTCAGGCCAAACTTTGTATTTGAAGTCAGCTCGTGAGCAGCCTTGAAGACGTGCAGAGAGCTTTCTGCCCAGCACTGAGTAAACATGATCAGCCCCCATATAACTGAGACTAGGGATGAGGCAGGTGCAGGGTAAAGAGGACCCTCTGGGATCAGCCTAAGGTGGGTCATTCAGCCCTGTCTCCCACAGTGGCCAACTAGGTGCCCCCAGGAGGGTCACAAGTAGGGCATGATGCTGACCATCCTTCCCCTTCTGTGCCTCACAACATACCCTATTCAGAAGTCCCGAACTCAACTGTTACCCTGCACATGCCTGATCTTGGAAGCTTAGCAGGGTCAGGCCTGGTTAGTAGTTGGATGGGAGACTGCTTGGGAATACCTGGTGCTGTAGGCTATGATCTCGGAAGCTAAGTAGGGCCAGGCCTGGTTAGTACTTAGATGGGACACTGCCTGGGAATACCGGGTGCTGTAGGCTTATACCATGATCTCAGGAGCTAAGCAGGGTCAGGCCTGGATAGTACTTGGATGGGAGACCGCCTGGGAATACCGGGTGCTGTAGGCTTATACCATAGTCTTTTGAGACTGAAGGTTGCCAACCAGTGATGAGAAGGTGACTTGTGAAGCCATCTAGAGTAGTGGCCACCACCAGCAAGCAAGATTCTCAGGAAGGTTAAAGCCCCAGCACCTGTTTGCAAGAGTTAACTTTGGAACTCTCACACACTAGCAAAACTAGAACCAAGGTCTATGGATTTTGGCTCAGCACTGAAACCAGATCCCAGACACAAGAGCCTGCTGACAAAGCCCAGAATTAAGCACTCAGACTGAACAGGCTCCAGAGCCTTGCCTGCCTCAGCACAGCTGCCTGCAGAGACAAAAGATGTTTGATGGCAACTGAGTCTCTTCTTTGTCCTCTTTCTCTAACACACACAAAAGGGGCAGGCCGTTTTGAAGGAGGGCCTCCAGTGGCTTTTCTGCCCCAGAAGGGACCACTGGTCATGTGTATTGGAATCTGGAAGAACTGGCCAGGAGGTAGATGTGGTGTCAGCAGTGGCCCCTTTAAGGGTAAGGCCTGGGCATCCAGCAGAGTGTGCTGCACAGCTGCAGCCACTTGAAAGCAATAGGGCCCTCAGGGGTATAAGGAGCACCTGAGGCAGGAAGGGTTGGTGGGTTGTAGAAGGAGTGTAGGAGACTGACTTGGCTTATGGAATCTGACTGGACTTAGGCTTTGGACTTGGATACCCTGACGGATTTGACTGACCTACCTGGAACCTGACCTTGGACTGTAACTTGGCTAATTGGCTCTGGACTCTGATTTGGCAACTCTGATTGATTGGACTGGTTTACTTGGCATCTGTGGACTGGACTCTGATTTTTGCTTGCTGCACTGGTGAGTTTCACAAGGAAAACTAAACAGCCTTAAGCGGGCACGAGGCCCAGTGGATTGGGATTTGGCAGAACATCATGCAGCTGATACTTGTGGCTGGAAGATGTCCTGAAGGAGGCCTGCAATCCCCTTCTGCCACAGCAGCAGAAAGTTGGCTGAAGCCAGGGGCGAGAGACCCACAAGCAGAGAAGTTTGATCCAGTCATTCTCATGTAGCAAGATGGATGGTGCCTCGCCAACCTGCCAGCAAAACCCACAGGTTTTCACTTGGAGCAACCAAAATGAATCGTGCCAAGCAGATAAGAGACGCTTCACAGGAACACACAGCTCAAGAACTAATGTTCCCAGAAGATGCTATGCAAACAAAAGTACTCTGTGCAGGCCCTCATTGCCTCAGCAGGTGCAACCCTCAGGAACAGCAGGCTCATCCAGGCAGGCCACGGACACACCTGAGGTGGCCTAAGGGAAGCTCAAAAACAGGAGATGAAGTCAGTGGCCCTCTCCACTCCATGAATGAATTGCCCCAGCCCCTTTGGAAGCCATCCTTAACTAGAGAAATGAACTGTCCTGGCCCTTTGGAAGCCATCATCAACTGGAGAAATGCTAATGTGCCAGCAACACTTGCTCCCCCAGCCCACCCACTAGCCCCAAGGAGCTGGGCAAGAAACACCAGCTCCAGCCAAGCAGCCCCAGAGGACTCTTAGGCCTTATGCCCCGCCCGGCCTTCAGGGAACAGCAGCAGAGGACCTGATCCTGGAAACCCTCAGGTCAAGGGTTTTGACTCCTGAGGCAGAGCTGGGGAAAGGAAGCCCTTCCATTGCCATGTGAGAACTCAGATGGTGGCCTCTACCTTCTTTGCCCACTGGGATTGAAGATGCTGCGGCAGAGGGGGAGACCACGCATGGGGTCAGGCAAACATATCCCTTTCCCTAGATGCAGAGGGAGGGAATGTTATAGCAGCTGTCCAGAATTCCTAGTCATGTCTCCAGCTGCTCCTGAACACCTGCTGTACTGGGGGAGGCGGGTGCTGGTAGCTCCCTTTCCTGTTTCAAGAAGGATGTTTAATTCTGGCCCTATGTGCTGGCTGGTCCAAGGAACTCACCATCCCCTTCCCATTAGAACAGAAGCACATGTTTGGGAGGGGGGGGGATAGATTTGCAACTATAGCACTGCAGAGGAAGGAGGCCAAGCTGCTTCCCACAGCCCAGTTTGCCCCAAGGACAAATGTGCCATCTGTCCAAGGAATAAAACTGCTGTTTCTTTTGAGCCTCCACCAAACTGCAGCAGCTCAGAAGACAGAAGTGTTGCCACACCTCACCCTTTAAACACACAAGGCCCTCAGCTACTTTTGTTCCTCCACTAAAAGGGTGAGAACTGATGTCCTGAAGAGTGATGCAAATGGTTTGTAATTAGGTGGTCTTTGCAGTACATTAAGCACAAAGCTGGTCTTTAAAAGCTGATCTCTGCCTGAGTTCACCTCCTCTCTGTAAGTAGCTACAGAAGGACCTTGAAGTCACCTGCCCCAGGACAAGCCTTCTGTCAAGGAAGGAACAGCCTCTTATCTGTTGCTGCCTGCTGAATGCAGCCTCAAAGACAGTAGCCCACGCAATAGAGAGCACTTCAGACACAAATCCTTCATTATTTCAGTCTGTATTTACAAGGTAACGGAAATAACAGCAGCATAGCAAAGAAACATAAAGACGGCACAACATGCAATATACATGACCACCAGCCTCCCCTGCCTTCCCACACATGAGTCCTTTTAAAGCACTGTGCGTGAATTAGGAAGGGTGGTGTCTCCTCCTCCTGGTGCTAGCTCAACACCTGTTACAATTAGTGAGCTCTCTATCCACCTGACTCTTGGTGATTCAGCATTTTACACAGCTTGGGCCCTACCTTATCCAGGCCAAATTTCCCCGGGTTGTTTTCTAACCCTGACACCTTCTGCTCCCTCACACCCTTTGGCTGCATCCAGCAAGATAACTCTTCAGGTGCTAGAACAGATCATCAGGCATGCCTGAAAGTCACTCCACCCAATCCAAGGCAATAGGAATTCTGCCCTGATCAAGAAATCTGTCCATCCTGATTGAGCTTACAGAAGGATTTGAAACAACCAGCAAAAACAGAGGCACCCTCTCCCATCAAAGATCTTGCACTCCAAGTCTCAGGCAACCATACCTGATCCAGAGAAGTTCCAGCTCCAACTGAACCTTTATAACCCTGGAGCTGAACCTCTATAACCCTGGTTTGGAGCTGAGCAGTTCATTCCCCTTCCATTGGTTCTTGCTGCAGCTTTGCTGAGCATATACTGTGGCACACAAGGGCCTTGGGAGGGGGGATCGGAGCAATCTGCATGAGGCAGCACTGACTGTAGGGGTCCAGATTCAGGGGTCTCTGGTTCAAAGGATTCCTGGCTCTCAGGACCTAGTTTCAGCCAGTGGCGTAGCTCGAGGGGATGCAAAGCACTAAGTTTTGCAGGGCACCTCAGTGTGGCATACAAGCGACACCTCCCCTTCCCCTTCAGAACCATTCCAGGCATATGCCTCTGTTTTGATCCTGCCCGAAATGGCTCCGAAGGGGAGGCAGAGGGGCTGCTTGCTGAGGTGCCCTGCCAAACCTAGTGCTTTGCACCCCCTTAAGCTTGTCCCTCACTTTCCAGACCTGCTGGTCTCTCCCCCTGGGTGCCAGAGGCCTGGCTGCTGCTCCGTTGGGGGTGTATTCAGATACAACCCACTTCACTTCTTTCCCCTTTCACATTTGATTTGCGACTTCTCTTTTTATTTTATTCTGCTCTAATCATTGCTTCTTTCCGTTTGGTTCCTGCCACACTGTTCTTGTTTACTGTTCATGTTTATGTCATAACATAATATATGCTTATTGTTCAGCTCATGTCTATTGTTTAAGATGACTCTTTGCCTAGTAGTTTTGAGTTTCTTAAAAGATAAAGCAGAATGCAACTGAAAAAAAAAATACAAAACTACAGACTTCCCTTGATGCAAGATTCCAGATATATATATATCAGGCTGCAATCCTATCCACGCTTACCTGGGGGTAGGTCCCATTGACTATAATGGAACTTACTTCCGAGTAGGCATGCATAGACTTGGGCTCTCGGTGGTGTTAAAATGAGTCTGCCCCCTTTTCTGGACCAGGTTCCAGGCCCCTTGACCCAAAATGAAGAAATCATTTGGCATTCCTGCCTTTTCCAATCAGGTCTTTCCGGAATTATTTTGTGAGACAGAAGGGAAGGCGTCCTCTTGGAAACCTTGCATGTGTCTGAGGCTTTACTTTTTTTCTTTTTCTTTTTGGCAAAACACCACTATCCATTAAATATGCAGTTTGCTTTGTGGGCAATTAAAATGTACAGTGACAGGATTAAATTTCCATCTTTAATGACTTCTACGGCACTTTGGTGAGCCAAGAAAAGATGCCATTCGGCAGAAAAGACCAGATTCCCTCTGCCCCCTAACCTGAGCTGGCTTTCACAAACTGGAGGAGACATTGTAATAATATTCCTGCTCATACCATGTAAAGATCCAGGTCTACAGAGCTTGCGTCCTGAGTGCACTTCTGTACTGCAGCGAGTCATGGACTCTTCGCTCACAACAGGAGAGGAAACTGAACGCTTTCCACATGCGCTGCCTCCGACGCATCCTCGGCATCACCTGGCAGGACAAAGTTCCAAACAACACAGTCCTGGAAAGTGCTGGAATCCCTAGCATGTATTCACTGCTGAAACAGAGACGCCTGCGTTGGCTCGGTCATGTTGTGAGAATGGATGATGGCCGGATCCCAAAGGATCTCCTCTATGGAGAACTCGTGCAAGGAAAGCACCCTACAGTTAGACCACAGCTGCGATACAAGGACATCTGCAAGAGGGATCTGAAGGCCTTAGGAGTGGATCTCAACAAGTGGGAAACCCTGGCCTCTGAGCGGCCCGCTCGGAGGCAGGCTGTGCAGCATGGCCTTTCCCAGTTTGAAGAGACACTTTGCCAACAGTCTGAGGCTAAGAGGCAAAGAAGGAAGGCCCATAGCCAGGGAGACAGACCAGGGACAGAATGCACTTGCTCCTGGAGTGGAAGGGATTGTCACTCCCGAATCGGCCTTTTCAGCCACACTAGACGCTGTGCCAGAACCACCATCCAGAGCGCAATACCACAGTCTTTCGAGACTGAAGGTTGCCAACATGACCATGTAAAGTGGTACATCTGGGTTAATGGAAAGCGGGCGTTGCGGGTAAGGGATGGGAAACCATCCAGGCTGGGCAGAAATGGGTTAAGGTCCCCCTCTTCCCTCCCCCATAATTTGAACACTGCTCTCTTCCTTCCTCCAAATCCCTCCTCAAAATGGACCTTTCCTGCAAAGCCTTGGGCACAAGGCTCCCATGTTGTTTCCACACCACCACTGCACACGTATCCACTGCCACAGTTTGTGCTGGGAGGAGAATTGCGACAGATGCATCCCCAGTGGATTAAGCTCAAATTCAGTTCCTGGCCTGTCCTCATCCTTCTGCATATCTGTTCTCCAGCAGTTGTCATACACAGTGACGCATTGGAAGATGCCACCCTCTGTCCCCATTTCCACCTCCGTTTTCACGAGGGAACTGTCAGGCAAGTGTGAAAAATGTACTTACCAGGAAACTCCCTCAGGGTGAAATAGAAAAAAAAGTTCAGGGAGGATGAGCTGCCTGTGCTCCTCAAAGGTCATAAGAACATGAGAATAGCCCTGCTAAATCAGGCCAGAGGTCCATCTAGTCCAGCTTCCTGTATCTCACAGCAGCCCACTAAACGTCCCAGGGAGCACACAAGACAACAAGAGACCTGCATCCTGGTGCCCTCCCTTGCATCTGGCATAGCCCATTTCTAAAATCAGGAGGTTATGGTTACAAGCCATTATGGCTTGTAACCTGAAATGGACTTTTTCTCCAGAAATTGGTCCAATCCCCTTTTAAAGGCATCTCGGCCAGATGCCATCACCACATCCTGTTACATTTTGATTGCTTTCCATTCTACCCTAAAGATATAAAGTCTAGAATAAATTTGCACTTATTATAAATAATTATAAGTAATTAAATTTAAATAAAAGAAATAACTAAATAAGGGGGAGCCAGTCCTGTTCCACCAAGTGAATCTACTCTGAAGTAAGTCCTATTGTGGTCAATGGGATTGACCCATTGAGTGCAGCCTGTGAGCCCAATCCTATGCATGTCTACTCAGAAGTAAGTCCCGTAGTGGTCAATGGAGCCTACTCTGTAGTCTGCCTGCAATACCCCCCCCCCCAAAAAAAAGAATCAGTGAGATTTCCAGCCCTCCCAGTGCCCAGTTTAAAGTGCTTCTATTTCAGGCACATCAAGATAAAGACCCTCCTGGCTTTGCAAGTGCAAAATGGAAAACTTACCAGCTGAAGCCTCTTTCCTTTGTCCTTCTTAGTGGGGGGGGGGGGGAGGCTGCCTTCTGGAGCATTTGTTGTGCTCCATTTCCATTGGATCAGGACCCTTCTGGTGGCCTCACATTCCCCTTTGCCTGGCCTGATCAAAAGGCAAGGCATGTCTGCCTACTCGCAAGTAAACATGACCATGAGACTGAGTTTGCTTTCCATAGAGCTCAATAGACTGCAGGAGGGAGGGAGGGACTTCTTTCTCAGGTGTTTTTGGGGGCTGCATTCATTGGATCAGGACCATTCTGATGTCTTTGGAGTCCTCTCTGCCTACCCTTTCTGACAGACTAAGGCAAGTTTGCCTACTCACGAGTAAACACGGCCACCTGGCTTAGTTTCAGGCTCAATAGATGCAGCTGGGAGGGAGGCAAGGACCTACTTCTCACTTTTGTGTTTTTGGGGGCTGCACTCATTGGATCAGGACCGTTCTGGTGTCCTTGGATTCCTTGCCACCTACCCTTTCCAACAGACTATGGCAAGTACACCTACTCGAGAGTAAACGTGCAATAGGCTCACTTTCACTTTCCATAGGGATCCATACATTTTTTTCCTTCCGGGTTTTTGGCCATAACTTTTGAAGGAAAAGAGCTATTTCAGTTCTGTTGTTTGCATTGCACTCTGCTGGACATTCCACATCCAAAAGTGTATGGCACGACGGGGTAGCGCATCCTCCCCCAGGACACGTCACCTGGTGTGGCCTGCACCCCCCGCACCCCCCTAGCGACGCCAGTGAGCCCATTGTACCAGTGAGAGAAGAGATCTGTTCCCACTCTTGCTTTCTTCTCCCCCCCCATGAATACTCTCAGCTGCTCTTATCACAACCACCATGTCATACCTTCTGCTGAAAGAGTTTGCTGGAAGCTTCTTTGGTCACACAGCAAGCCCTGCTCTCTTGCCGACCTTCCTCTGCACACGGCAATTATATAAGGACAACTGGAGCAGCATCTCCGTTGGCCCCGACTGCGGTGATTGGGAACGACATTTTGCCAATATGTTCATTTTCTCAGCATTGTCAAACCCCCTGAGTATCCTGCTCTGAGTTTGCTTCCCCTTTAGTTGACTTCCTAAACTTTTTCATGAAAAATGAACTACCACAAGATGTGCTGGGGGGGAGGGCAGTGATGAGAGGATGAGACTACTTTGGGAGTCAGCTTGGTCTTGTGCTCTGCAGAGTTCTGCATTATCTTGCAGAGTGTGAATTAACTCCCAGTCTCCGTTCAACAACACAGGCAAGTTTTACCCATGGGGAGTAGGTGCCTACCTCCCTGGGCCACACACACCTTCCCTTTCGGGTGGTCATTTCTTTACTCAAGAAAAACGAGTAGGGGATATTAGGGGAACCTCTATGCTCTCTGGCATCACAGAATCACATAGGAGATTGAAAACAGAAAGCCTAATTTTTTCCCCCAGAAGTGCCAGTTCATTCCCTCTGCCTTTTAGCACAACGCATAAGTTACATTGGGTGAGTATTGATTAGGGGATATTTTAAAATGACCCTAGAAGATGGGTCTATCACCCCTAATACAAGCTGGTTCCTATTTCCTTGCCAGTCCTTCCTAAGAGTCAGCCTAACCTTCCCTCTCCTTCGTACGTGTTCTCAGTGCTCTTAGCCTGGGTCAGGTTAACTACGGAGTTTAACACAGCGTCTGCAGCAGCGCGGAATGCAAAATCCCATTAGCAGCTTGGCTGGGTGGGTGGGTGGGTGAGTGTTTCAGAGGCAGCAGCTTGGTCTAGCAGTTCGCAGTCACAGGTGGAAGCTTCTAATCCTGGCTCTTGGACTGCATTGCGTCAGTAGCAAAGGGCTTGCTATCAGTCTCCACTGGGGAACTGAAAACTAGTAGAGACAGGCCAGGCCAGCTACCTTCTGGTTTGCAGCCCCTCCTAGGCAGCTGCCCAAATCTGAGCCAGAGCCTTGCTTCCTCTAGCTCAGTACCCTCAACACTGACCGGCAGCAGCTCTCAAGGGTTCCAGGCAGTCTCCTTCCCCAGGCAGGCTCCTGCGAGGGATGGTACCTGAGGTCATTGGTATGAGAAGCAAACACTCAGCCCTGGATCTGCAGCACTTCCCTGCAGCCTTGCATGCTGTTTGATCGACAGCTCGGAGAGACACTAGGGGTGCAAGCTGGATATATCCAAAACAATGAGGTCTCCAAGGTGGGGCCTGGTGAGGTTAAGAGACTGCTGACCGTTGAAAAATGGAGGGAGGGATCTGGAACTGGCCTGGGGCACAGTGGCTCAGGAGGAAAGGCCCAGTGGAAAGGTCAAGATGGTCCAAAGGCTGACCTTTCATCACTCTTTATGAATCCTGCTCACAGCCAGAACCCTTAAGTGGTGATGTGAGCAGGGCAGTTGGTTTGGGCCGACTGCTCGCAAAGGGGCCCTTGGCAAAGCTTGCAAACTTTGGTCTGGGCTCCAGACAGCAGCCAGAGAAGAACAGAAGGCTCTCCTTGAAAGTCTCTGCTCTCAAGGAACAAGCCGCTCCTGAAATAAATGACTGCAGAGGGTTATTACGACTACTCCAGCTTGCTCTCCAAAAGAAGAAGCAAGCTTCCCCAAAATTGCTTCCCTAATAACCGCTAAGTGGTTTGCCCCAAGGAAGAGCCAGAGGAAGAGTCGGGGACAAGAGTTTGCCTGCCACCATCGGTCTTGCTTCAGTCAGGAGAGGAGGAGCAGTTGTTAAAGCAGTTGGAGTGAGAAAGAGAGAGGCAAGGACTTTTGATGAATGGGGAAAAAGGTTTTTCAGGGGAGAGTGTGGTGCTGAATACTTACATTTAAAAACTGAGTTTCTCTTAAGATCCAACCAAGGGGCTTCACACAGATTATGCATTTCCTGATTGCTATGCATTTTTTTCATTTTGGACACCTGTGTTTGCATCCAGGTCCTTCTCCAGCAACCCAAACTGACGTATGGAGGACACAGGCTGCAGGAGCGAGGGGCTTGGGCCAGCCAGGGAGCGATCCAGCCGAACCCTGAGTAACCAGAGCTGAGGCTGCAAAGCTGTCTGAATAGCTTCCCCCCCCCCCATCGAGCTGTTGCACCCACTCAGCAGCTGGGAACTGTGGGGTTTATCGTGGGCTTGGTGGTTCCACCTCGTCACAGGTCTTCTCAGGGTCCTGATCTGGAGAAAATGTTGTACTGGCCTTCTCCAGCCCCCATACGCAACAACACTAGGGATCATCCACTAAAACCAAGCATTGGGAGAGTTAGAACAGCCAGACTGAAGTATTTATTTACCCAGTGTGTGATTAGTCTGTGGAACTCCTTGCCACAGGATGTGGAAATGGCAACTGGCAACTGTTACCCTGTACATGCCCGATCTCGTCTGATCTCGGAAGCTAAGCAGGGTCAGGCCTGGTTCGTACTTGGATGGGAGACCACCTGGGAATACTGGGTGCTGTAGGCTTATACCATAGTCTTTCGAGACTGAAGGTTGCCAACCAGATGCCTTTAAGAGGAGACTGGACAGATTTCTAGAAGGAAAATCCATCACAAGGTTAAAAACCATGATGGGTATGTGCAAGCTCCTGTTTCTAGAAGTAGGCAGCCTCAAAATGCAAAGTGCAAGAGAATGGCAATGCCTAGAGGACAGACATTTGCTTCCTAAGATGTCTGCATGATGATGATGATGATGATGATGATGATGATGAAGAAGAAGAAGCAGCAGCAGCAGCAGCAGCAGCAGCAGCCCCTTTCAAGCCATCCTGACTCTCAAAGTACACTTGTAAACGGGTGGGAGATGCCTGCAGAAGCAAGAGGAGATGCTACTGAAATAAGAAGAACCCTTCCTCCAAGGAACTCAGGCAGCCACATGGCTCTTCTCCATCCCTGTTTCTCCTTTCAGCAATGCTGTGATGCTGGTAGGAGACTAGAGATGGGGCAAGGCCACCCAGCTCTCCCTTGTCCAAGTTCAGCAGTTCTCCCACACCACCTTCTCAAGGTCCTCAGAGGGTATGGTCTGAGTGCCTTGTGGAACTCCTGCTCTCTCTCCCCCCCCCCCATGAACAGGAGTCAAACCAAATAAGAGATGTGGTGCACACGGGCTGAGTTCATACAGGTTGCAGAACCCTGCTTTTCTCACAGTAGGAGGAGTGCAGAGGATTTTCAAGAGTGGCAAACGCTGTCCTGGAAGTACCTATGATTTTCCAAGCCACCCTGCAGAGGCTACAAATGGCGTCATCGGCCCTGCCACCAGCCCTGCCATCCAATCCACATAAAGCAAAGAGGAAAAAAGGATGCGCAGGGGAGGAGAAAATAAGGACACTGGACTGCTTCCACTCCCATGAAAAGTCACTGTTGCTGGAGACCAATCTGGGAGAGGGAGCGTCAAGTGGCAGGGACTTCCAGTCAGCCCTGGGGCAGGGCCTCTCCCAGCACCTTATCAGTCTCTTCCCTGCTGCAGCCAGGGTAGACCTGCTTGGGGGGGGGGGGGTTCCTTATTTGTCACAGAGGCAAAACTATCTGGGGACTCTTCAGCCTCAGAGCCGACTCCTATGCAGTGTTTATTTGAACTGCCTGCAGCCGCTTTTTCACGACTTGACATTAATTGGATTTTTTTTCTTTTTCAAAAAAACCTCCTTGCGATGTCTCTGCCACAGTAATGTGTTAATTGTGCCCTGGGCTCAGAGCTCCACCGCAAATGAGGCAAAAGGGCGCTGGCGTGAATCTGGAGAGGCTTTCATTTTGCTTGGGGGTGTGGGCAGGCCCAGCAAGGGGCAAGCCTTCTGGGTTATGGAGCTGTTTGGAAGCACCTGGGCAACTTTGGCACTCCCCCCCCCACCTTTTTCAGAGAGGGGCAACTTGAGCTTACAATCACCACGAGAGCCTCTTCCCTGTGAATGCTGTTTGGGGAAATAAGAGGGTAAAAACAGAGCGGGTTCACACTTCTGTTGTTGTCTATGAGTAGGCGTTTTCTGCCAGAGTAGATAATGGGATAATGGGGACTAACGTCATGCCACGCTGACGGTGCAGAGAAGAGCTCTGACCCGATGCAGGCGAGCCCCCCACTGCCTGAGATGGGGGGGGAGGAGAGAGAGAAGGGCCTTGTGGCTACACGACTCATCACCACAGGCTCTTCTTCCACTTTTCCTGAGATGCCTTCAAATGTGTCACAACCTGGAGGCCAAACTCTGCACAATCAGTCGAGTGCCATCCTTCGGCGAGATGGAGCTCTTCTGGAGAGACCACCTGCTGCCTTAAAGAAGCTCCGTTGCTGGCCTCCTTTACTCCAAAGACTTGGTGTGAACGAGGGGAAGAGAGAAAAGCATTTGGAAGGCAGAAGAGAGGAGCCTGTATTATGAAGTTCTGAGCCAGCCAGATCCTGGCTCTGCAGGATAGTTAGAGGGGGTGTAAACACAAAGTTTTAAAGGGAGTCTCACCGTGGCATGCAAGCGGCCCCTCCCCTTTGGAGCCAGGCGTACACCTCCATCTTACTCCCCCTGCCTGGAATGGCTCTGAAGGAGAGAGGGAGGGATCACTTGCACACTGCGGTGAGGTTCCCCGCAAAACTTAGTGCTTTGCACCCCCTCTAGCTATGCCACTGATATGCAGGTGACTCCTCTTCCCTTAGTCACAGGGTCATCATGCCCACTGGATCTTGGACTGCACTGGGGTCCATTCAATGTCTTGCCTGCCTGCTGGCCTGTCATTCCCTCATTCCTTTTTAACCCCCAATAAGGCTCCTGTTTCAGGAGCATGTGGTCCTTCTTGGCACTACCTTGGTGACTGCTGCAGGCCTCAGCCAAGTCTGCCTGTACTCAGGGGCTTCTCTCAGACAGACTTTGCCCCTTGGCAGGGATTGCAATTGACTGTACATCCCTGACCTGTTTGTTGGTCACTCTTGCCCATGAAGACTATTTGGGAACATTCTAAGCATTGCTTCCATCAGATCACAGGTCAGTGTCCCACTGTGCATTCTTCAATGTGCAACGAGGTCCCCCACATCATTAGTTCTTTGAAGAGTTGGAAGGGAATTCCTTTGTGGAACATGAAGCTGCAGCACATGGCTCAATAAATGCCAATTTAGGAAGCCCAGAAACCCAGAGAATGTTGCATGCATCCTGTGAAAACACGGAAGGGGGTCTTTTTTATTCCAAGCTTCCTGCAGGCGTTTCAGTGATTTAATTCAAACGCCAACATTGATCTGCTGTGATTGTTGGACAACTAATTGGCTGTCGTCCAGGACGCTTCACTCCTTTTTCTGCCATGTGAGTAGAGCAGCTGAAGTCATCGTGGAAAATATTTTAAGGGGGTTGAGCTGCCTCCCTAGCAATGGTGTAGCTAGAGGGGGTGCAAAGCATGAAGTTTTGCAGGGAGCCTCGCCACAGCATGCCAGCGGCCTCTCCGTCTTTCCTTCGGAACCAGGTGTATGCCTCTGTTTTGCTCCCACCACCTGGAATGTCTCCAAAGGGGAGGGGCCACTTGCACGCTGCGGTGAGGCTTCCTGCAAAACTTCATGCTTTGCACTCCCTCTAGCTATGCCACTGCTCCCCGGAGTAATTAAATTTACTTATTTTTATTTATAAGACGTTTATCCTGTAATTTCTCCTCCTGTCGGAGAGGCGTCCAGTGTAGCTTATCCAGAAGAACATGAATTCCTTGTCCTGATTCCAAATTCACTTCCCGAGTACACCTTCAGTTGAAAGCTCCGTCCAAGAGACGTGTGCCCTCTCTGCCCAAAATTATGCAAGCCACGCTTTACTCTCCAGCATGGCATCTCTCCATTTTCTGCCAGCTGACACTGCCAGCTGCAGCTCCATAGTGCCTTCTGCTGGCTACTTTAAATGAGAGCAAGGAATAAAATCTCATGGCAGGGGATTTTGCTGGTACTTTGGGGGAAGATCCCTTGACTGTGTTGAAGGGCCTTGTGGCAGGAGGAGTAGACTCCTTGGAGCTTTGCAGAGCTCAGTCTATCTAGTGGCCTGCTTCGGCAGCGTTTCATTATTTGCAATAGTTTGCTGCATATTGATATATCATGGTTTCTTCTTTCCCATGACATAGTAAAAATACAATGCTGGTGTTGTTCATAGAGCCATTGTTAGCTCCCTGTCATGTTTTGGGGGTGGAGATTTTGTCTCCAAGTTTAAAAGATTGCAAGCCTTAGGGAAGCAGACCTGTGGGTGTCTTTGGTGAACTGCCATGCGCATAGATGGCACTGAATAAGAATAATAGTAATAATAATAATAATCACATCACCCTTTTTGCGTGCATTGCACTGGCTACAATTTGTTTCCAGGCTCAATTCAGTTAAAGCCCTAAAGAGTTTGGATCTCATCACTATGTTCAGAGAGTGCTTTCTGCTTTCATTTTCTATTTTCTTTCTTCTGTGAAGTCCAGGTCTAGTCTGGAAGGATTTTTTGAATGCTGCAAAGCTGGGTGTGGATGAGTTGAGTGTCTGAGGATAACAGGAGGGGGGAATGACAAGGTCCAGCTATATGCCTGGAGTGGGCACAGTTTGGCATGCCTCATTTTCCCCAGTTGGGGCTCAGAAGGCCATGTTGAGCTTCTCTTTCTAATAAGCTGGAGGCCAGGTGCACAGCAGAACAGCATCGTTACTGGTGCCCTTTACGAGGACAAGAGCACATCATCCCGGCACAAAGGGGCCCTTTCTTTGTCCTGTTAGGAAAGCCACAAAGGGCTCTGTCTTGAATGTGGACTATGAAATGTCACAGCTCCGTGTCACAGAACTTGTAGGCTGTATAATCTTTGTGTCACGTGTTCATATGTGGGGATGAGTGTGGGAATACAAGTTTGCTATAGAGCTCAAATGGTCTGCATTTTACACTGTTCGATGTCACTGAACTTACAGATACTTGCCTGGAGTTGATGCAGGAAGAAGTTTAACCGGTGCAGCTCTTCTCAGCATGGAAATGCAGTGGCTATGCAAAGTTGTGTGTTTCTGTTTTTCCTGCAGCCATTAGAGTCACGCAACCCCTATTAGGGAAAAGAATAATGCACATGGGTGTTGCAATGCAACTCCTGTCCAAGTGAGTCGGTCATTTTGCCATCTCAGTGTTGCTGCTAGTTGCATGAAACCAGGTACATCTCTCTGCCAAGCATCCTGCAGACCAGGGGTGCCCAAACCCCAGCCCGGGGGCCACATGCGGCCCTCAGGACCTTTCAATCAGGCCCTCAGGGAGCCCCCAGTCTCCAATGAGCCTCTGGCCCTCCAAAGACTTGCTGGAGCCCGTGCTGGGCTCGCAGAAAGAGAAAGACTGTTCGACCTCTCACTTGAGCTGTGGGACAAGGGCTCCCTCCACCACTTGCTGTTCATGTCAGTGATGCAGCAATGGCAATGAAGGAAAGGCTGGCCTTGCTTTGTGCAAGGCCTTTTATAGGCCTTGAGCTACTGCAAGATCTTCATTCATTCACACAAGTTCCAACTCTAATATATTCATTTATGTAAATTTATTCAAATTGTAAATTGTTAATTAATTGCTTTTTTTCCCCGGCCCCCGACACAGTGTCAGAGAGATGATGTGGCCCTCCTGCCAAAATGTTTGGACACCCCTGCTGCAGACAAAGGAGCCATGTATGGGGAGGAGGGGGCTGACACTTTGATTAGTTTCTTTGACCTTTAGAGAGAAAGAGAGAGAAGGAGTTGGGGATTATTTCCTTTGATTATTAGTGCTTCCCCACCATACTTTGACTTGAGCTGGAGAGGAGGAGGCTTGTCCAGCTCAGACTTTCAACAGCTTTTCATCAGCAGTGAATATTACTCAGCCTTCTTGTCCAAACACCCACAGGAAAGCAGCCCCCTGGCACGTGTGGCATCTTTTGGAGTGATGGGAGAGGGAGATGGGGTTGCTAAGCAATGAGATACATGCCTCCCTCTTCCAAGCTTCCCAGCAGCAGGGTGTGTGTGTGAAGGGACAGAGCGCAAGCAAACAGCCTCCCCTGACCTCACCAAGACAAACAACTGTTCCATTCACTGTCCTGTGGGGCTCGTAGGTGTGTATGGAGCCAGTGGGCTATTTAACGAGGGTGGCCCCTTCCAGCCACCAGCCATTGCCTGCCTCCTGGACTGGTGAGCGGAGATACCATTCCTCCTCTATCAGTAGATCCCACAATGGTAAGGGACAGGCTGCCTTTGCTTCCTCTGTTTCGGTCACCGGAACAAAATCTCTGAGATCCAGGACATGTTGGGCCGCTAGCAAGCACCCACAGGTGTCAGGACGGCAGGTTTGAGGGTTAAAGGACAACCTAAAAAGCTGTTAAATTTTGGTGGGTGGAGATGGTGAGAGATGCATTTTGCCTTTAGCACACAAGTACATGCAAATTCTCATGACTGCACTAAGGAACCACACAGAGCGCAACTGCCATCTTGTATACTGCAGCTGCCGAGGTGTTGCTAATTCCTGATAGCACGTTGTAGGACAGTTCTGCTTTTCTAGGAAATGGAACCATCGCCCTCCTAGCTATTAAATCAGTGGAAGTCAAACTATTGTGGAATAAAATGACTCTGTTGCGCAGCCAGGGACAGAGGAGCCTTCGACAATGTGCGACGGTAGAGGGACAAAGATTGGTTGTGAAGTGATTGTTGGAATAAGGAGAGGATCACTCCAGCATGTCCCTGAAATATTGGAGAGGGCGGCATTCATGGCAGCGCAAACAGTACTCACAATTTTGAAGAGGCTTGCTGTTGTTGGAAGATCGGGTGGGTAGCAGCCTGCACCTGATCAGACAGGATTTCTGAGGGGCCTTGGGCGAAATGTCTCTCTTGGTATTGTTTCTCCGCCCGCAAGACATAATCATGTTTCTTGTCTGCCTCCGGCATTCTGCATAGGAGGGAGAGAGAGATGTGATGGATTCTTATTTCTTTTCCTGCCAGAGTCTTGGAGCACCTTCCCAATTCTTGGTGGACTTTCACTCACACGTGGATGGTGCTGAAAGTCACAAGGCTGGCCTGGAGAGGCCAAACAAAGAAGAGAGGCATCAGCAGCTCACAGGTGAGCAACTCATTGTGGGTTTCATGGAATGGGAAGGGCAAAGAATTGGACCCTTGAGCGAGGGGCTCACACAAACCGTTGGGCTTTTCTTTCCCTTCCCCTGACTTTTTCCCGATTCCATCTTCTTCCAACATTAGAGCCAGGATTTTTCAGGATGTTAACCTCAGACTACTAACAGAACCACATTCTCTCTCCTTGTATGTCAAGTGCCTACAAAATCTTCTCTTGCAAATGCCTGCACTGCACAGAGGGGCCTCTGGCTCCTTGGGACATTTGGGGTGCTGATTGGAACATCTCTTGCAGTCTGGTGTGGAGGTGAGTATGCGCCCCCCCCACTGGAGCTTCCAGCCCTGCCTTACAATGGCGCTGTACATAGTATGGATTGGGTGGGAAGAGTGGATTCGCATTCACACACACAAAAGACACACTTGCTGCATACTCCAGCCTCTGTACTCACCCACAATGAGTGGACGGGGCATGTGGGCTACTGCAGGGCAATTGGGTTGTTGTGGGCATCTGGGTTAGGCCAGGAGGCACTCAGATATATGATCGGGCCCCAAAATAGCAAATATGATTGCTATTTTTCTCGTAGTGAAACACCTGCTGAAGCCCCTTCCCCTGCAAGAATCTCCCCCCCTCCAGGATGCAGAGGCCATTTTAACAAAGTGCAGAGTGGCAGAGGAGGACCAAGGAGCAGCTTCTGAACAGACCAGTGGCAAGCAAGGTTGGGAATCTTGCAAACTGTCCTTTTCTCAAAGGCTTCTGGTTCTTTGCAGAGCTTTAGCTCAGTGATGGAGTATCTGGTTTGCATGCAGAAGACTGTGCAGTTTGGTCTCGAGCAGAACCTCCAGTCAGTGTTGTGAAAGATGCCAGCCTGCAACACTGAGCTCGGTGGGCCGTGGTCTGACTCAGTTTTGCATTTGCTTTCACCAAGACCCGGGAAGGAAGAGAAGGAATTGTAAAAGAGGCAAGAATCAAGGCACTTCTTTGCCCACCACCTTGCGGGCTTTTTCAAGACAATCAGAAGAGGTGGTTAAACAAAGTCCCTTTGACCCTGTTCAGTAAAAAGCAAAGCAGACCCTGCAAGGTGAGGATGTTGGTTTTAATAATCCAAAGGTTTTTAGTGTCTTTCAGGATACACAGAGGCAACTTCTTACTGGAAGTACGGCTAGAGGGCTGGCCAAGCTGGCTACCAGTTTGTCACGAGAGTTGGGATGTCTCTTTAGGAATGTGGATCTGCAGGCAACTGGGCCACATTCGGTAAGTCCATCCCTTCCCAGTGCCAGAAGCAGGGGGGAATTTCTTGGCCCAACACCAAGAAGACCTGGGTTCAAATCCCTGCTCAGTCATGAAGCTCACTGGGCGACCTGGGACCAGCGTGGGGTCCAATTGGCCAGCCCTGTGAACAGGACAATGCGAATGGGCTAGACTTGGCAGAAGCAATGCCCCAGGTTTGTGAGGGCAGCATGCCTAGTGAGTGAAGCCCTCCTAAGCATTGTGCATGTCACTCTCACAGCCTCACCCACCATAAGGGCGTGAACCTGACGGACGTGAAGCTGGATGGCACTCAAGAGTTTGCTCATGTTTTGCCTGACTGGAAGGGAAGCATTGAGGCCATGTGGCAAATCAGGTGGGGTTTTAAAGATGTATTCCTTCTGTTAGCTCTGGCTTCTTTTCCCTACCAGTGCCTTTAAGGAAAATTAGACCACCAAGTCTTTGTAAGAGCAGAACTGTTTGGCATAAAACTGACACAAGACACATTTTGCCCAAGAGAGGGACAAAAATGTTGAAGCTGGTTTGGGACAACCATCACTGCCATTGTTTTATGGGGGTAACACCTTCTACATTGCATTAGGTGCTGTACATGAAAAAAAAAAACACAATGCAACTGGTAAGTTCACAGCCCATTCAGCCATCTTTCACTACTATCCTTCCTCAGGGTGGAATACACGATCCTCTCACTTTTGCCCCTCTTTAATCCTCAGAACAGCCCTGTGAGGTAGGCTGGGCTGAAAGGTACATCTATCTCACCTCCAGTTTGTGCTGACTTTTTCAAGACAAGAAAGCCCAGAAAGGCCAGGGAAAATCTTTGAGAATAGAAAGAGTCAAAGCAACAGCCATTCCAAGAAGAGAGTGAGAAGGAATGGCACTTCCATTGCAATCTGAAAGAAGTTTGTTTTGTTTAGGAAGAGATGCCCTTTGGGTCGAATTGTTGCCCTGAAGTGTTTGGGTAAGTACTTGGCTGGGATCTGCCCTTCCCCAGCAGCCTGTGCTTCTCCCCACATCTCTGCCAGGGGCCTAATCCGATGCTGCCATTTGGCCTCCTTTGTTGCTTTCCAAAAACAACATCTCCTGCAAAGCAATTATACCCGGACTTGCTTCTTTGCAGAACCTCCTTGGCTGTGACTTTGCCATGGCTTGGACAGCAGCGTAGCTACAGGGGGGTGATAAGTATTGCAGGTGCCATAACTTGCCATGGGGGTGGCCCCTCCCACTCACAGTTGGAGCCATTCTGGGCAGTGACTGCTGGGCTCTGATCATGAGGGGCCGTTACACGCCGTTACAAGTTGCTGGCTTGTTGCAGCAACTGCAATACTTACCACCACCACCCCCAATAGTTACACTACTGGGTTTTGGAAATCTTCTCAGAGAAAGGCAGGGTTCCACTGCACCTCTTCAGCCTAGAAAAGAGACGCCTGAGGGGGGACATGATTGAGACATACAAAATTATGCAGGGGATGGACAGAGTGGACAGAGATATGCTCTTTACACTCTCACATAACACCAGAACCAGGGGACATCCACTCAAATTGAGTGTTGGGAGAGTTAGAACAGACAAGAGAAAATATTTCTTTACTCAGCGTGTGGTTGGTCTGTGGAACTCCTTGCCACAGGATGTGGTGCTGGTGTCTGGCCTGGACGCCTTTAAAAGGGGATTGGACAAGTTTCTGGAGGAAAAATACATTACGGGTTACAAGCCGTGATGTGTATGTGCAACCTCCTGATTTTAGAAATGGGTTATGTCAGAATGCCAGATGCAAGGGAGGGCACCAGGATGAGGTCTCTTGTTATCTGGTGTGCTCCCTGGGGCATTTGGTGGGCCACTGTGAGATACAGGAAGCTGGACTAGATGGGCCTATGGCCTGATCCAGTGGGGCTGTTCCTATGTTCTTATGGCTGCCCAAGCACCCTCAATGGTTGGTTTGCAGGGCATTTCAAGAGCTCCGCAGCTCAGGCATTGCGCATGTGAGGAGCACACAGGAGCCCCAGGGCCTCTCTTCTGGGCCTAGGACTGTTCAGGGCCTGCGGAGATCTGACAGAGCCAACTGCTCCCTAAGGATTCCTCTGCAAAAGGAAAACCCTTCTGTTTCCTCCCGTCTTCTTTACAGAGTGTGGCACCCATGCCAAGGCCCCACAGGTTATGGAGGGAAAGGATAAGTCTCTGGCGCACTGGCCATGGCAGGTCAGCCTCTCTCTCGACGCCAAGCATGTGTGCACAGGCTCTCTGCTGTCACAAGAATGGATTGTGACAGCTGCCCACTGCGTGCACAGGTGAGTGTGCCTCAATCTGGGCCTCAGGGACACCAAAGGTGGGGCTCCTGGTTCCAAGACTTGGCTTTACTGCCAATAAAAGTGCCTTTTGAAAACAACAAGCAAACAGTCCGTTAGTATGTGCCGTAACAGCCAAAAGGCAGCTGGCAGCTATGGGGACAAGCAGCAGGGCATCTGGAGGCCTTTGGCCCTTCCTGAGGGAATCCAGTTTGGAAAATGGTGGTTTGATGCCAGCTGATCTGGAAAAGGCACAGAGGCAACCAGGCTATTGCCCAGGGTACCGTTGTTGGTGTCTTTTTTTTGACAGATCCAGCATTGGGGGAGCCCAGTGGGGAAGGGACTCTCCAGGAGCCTGGAAGGAGAACACAAACTGGGAGTGCTGTCAACTTCTTGGGTCTTCCATGCCAGGCAAAATAGGTGGAGTTACTGTGGCAGTAGGACCTTTGCCAGTTTGAATGCCAGTTTTGTTTTTTTTACACAATTTGTCTACCACATTAAAGTTACAAAATAAAACATATCACTGGATGACATTGCCCCTTGCAAAGACAATGAGGGAAGCCCATGCGCTGCTGGGAAAATCAAAGCCAGGAGCTTTGTGGTAACAAATTGGTGGCATCTAAAGGGGAGAGGTGGTGGGTGGGGGAGCAGATGCTCATTAACTTCACCTCCCCGGTCCAGCAAGTGAACTGTGGCTGCTCAGAGCAGATGGTCTCTGCTTGTGAATCTGACTTGAGTGACTAGCCTGGCTGCCTTCCGGGGCTGGTCATGGTCAAGTTCATTTGGAAGTGAATGGCCTAGTAAAACAGAGCAGATGTGAGCCAGGTTGTGTGTTCAGTACCAGGCTTCTGCAGCTTTCCAACTGGGTGGCATTGCCGGGACTTGAGGTCCAGACCGGGGTCAAGGAGCAGGTGGGAGCCAGCGTGGAGAAGGTGCTTCCCCACCCCGACTACAACGGCAGGAGTCATGACCATGACATTGCGGTGCTCAAACTAAAGGAGCCCCTGAACTTCTCCGGTGAGTGTTGTCTTTACACCCAACACTGAGATGCCCTCTTACAAACCAGAGGTGCTCACCGTGACAGCTTCACAAAGCTAAGCCAGTCTGAGTAGTAAGGGGTTCGGCCAGCTATGGCAAATGGAAGAAGAGATGAGGCACCCTGGACTCCAGCAAGTCTTCAGTTAGACTCTCCCAAGGAAGGGATGCTGCGGTCATACGCGCAATGCAAATATACTGCTAAAGAAAACAGACTCTTATTTTAGAGCATCCCCACTATGTAGATGTGCTTAGATGCCTTGCTTGTCAAAGTACAGGAGTCCCCATGTATCCGTGGGAGGAACATTCCCGCTTCCCCTAAAGCTACAGAAACCATGGATAAAAGTGAACATTATATTTACTGAGAGGTCAAGCGTTGGTTCTCATGTCTCTTCCTTTGCAGCACTATTTGTGCACAGCCCTTCCTGTTGCAGAACACTAGAGGAGGAACACGAGCAGTCAGGGGGAACGCTAGAAGAGGGAGGCAGCCGGAGTGCTAACAGGAGGTAGAAAGCTTCCTGCCTCCTGTTAGCATTCTGGCTAACTGCTTCTTGTGCTCCTCCTCTGCAGATGAAGAGCGGTGCAAAGACAGATAAGTAATCAGTATGCGGGGGTGGGGTGGGATGGAGAACCACAGGTAAGTAAAACTGCAGGTATGGGATCCATGGATAAGGGGGATGCCCGTATCACTTTCTGCCATGACTGTGGCCTGAGCAGAAAGCTAAGGGAGACTCAGATGGAGCCCCTGCACTACATAGGAGGGGCCTTAGCTTTCCCCGGGGGCTGGGGATAAGAATAGACCCTCGGTTTGGCTGTACTTGTCGTAAGAGGCAACTAAACAGCCACTGGGTAGATGGGACTCGTCAGCCTGGGAAGGCAGCTCATCTGAGAGAAGGAAAACTCTGATCCCAAACCTCCACTGTCTTGTGGCTACATCCAGTTCTGGAAAAGGCTTCAGGAGTCAACCTCAAGGCAAAATCCAGAGCTGGAGTCCCTGAGGCAGTTCATGGCTGAACACAGTCACGTTCTGGCAACTCCTGTGACGCCGCTGGAACCAACCATATTGGCTTCTGCCTTTCCATTGGACCATATCAGCGACGTGGAGAGGGGGGATTTGCTGCATGGGTAACAGCCTATCCTCCGTACCTACTTTACCCAGGCTTCGCGCACTCTGTTCCAGAACCACCATTCAGAGCGCGATACCATAGTCTTCCGAGGCTAAAGGATGCCAACACTGGAGCTTGGCTTCTCAGTTCAAGGGACCTCGGATAACAGGGCTGTGCCTCAGACCCAGAGAAGCAGCTGGCCAGTCTGAGTGGACAGCACAGGCAAGAGAGGTCTGACCGAGGACAACCATTCCACTTGTATTTTCAACCCAGTTCAGCTCTTCCTTGAAGCAGGCCAGCAGCCACAGGTTGGGTGATTTTCTCTCTCTCTGTCTTAGATACTGTCCAGGCCATCTGTCTGCCTCAATACCACCAGGACACCCCTCACCGCAACACATGCTGGATCTCAGGTCAGAAAACCCATAGGCGACTGCTGGGGAGGCAAGGGCAGAGTCATCAGCTTGTGAGAACAGGTCAAGGGCTGCTGCTCATGGCACAGGCCACCCAGGGCTCTCTTTCACGATATTCATGACCTTCGATACCTCCTTCACAAATTGACAGGTTCAATTTTAATCTTAGTGTATCACACAGATAAGGAGGCCAGTGGGGATTCCCCACTTGCAAGCGATGCAGCTGCACCAGCTCTGTGCTTCTCATAATGAACTCAGGGCTCCCACTTTCCAGGGCTGATACAGCCACATTGCAACCCTGAGGTAAGGGAACAAAATTCCCTTACTTTGAGGAGGCCTCTAAGATTTTCCCTCCACCATAGGATGCAGCACACCCCCACTGGTATGGCTGCATTGGCACTGGAAAGTTTGATAGGACTGGGCCCTAAGTCACGTAGCACAAAGAAAGGCAGAATCACCTTAAACCTGACTCAGGGGAAAAGGTATTTTCTGGAGATCCATTAAAACATTGTCAAAGAATGTGTTCTGCCAGATTCCCGGTCCAAGTTTCACTTAGAGAATTATGCCCACTTTAAGCTTCTTTCCCCAACAATGGCCCTATTTCTGCCCTGCTGGACCCCACTACCAGGGTAGCTCGCCTATACAACCTGCAGAGGTTCTCCTTCCTCCCATCTACTGCCAGCAGCACCCTGGTCCTCAGTAGGTCTTGGGCGTGGCAGCCACTCACCAATCTCAGTCTCCAAAGTCCTTTCACCTCTCTGTCCTACAGCAGTTCCAGTAGTCCATTGGCCATTAGTTCCTCAGTCCATTAATCCATCAGTTCAGTCTCCTTCCTTCCTCAAACTTTCTTCCTTCTACTACCCACCAAATTCTCTCTTCATCAGGTGCTGCTTTTATCCCTGAGGGCCCTCTTGCCTCAAGAGGCTTCGGCTGTGCAGCCCCCTCACTGCAATCCAAGGCCCTGGTGCTAACCCCATGCTTGCCTGCCAGAGCAAGGGACCACTGTTGACACCACACCCTACCTCCTCAAGGGATCTTGCACATTCCCACTACAACAAGATGTTGTTGCTTGTTCTCAGCCCAAGCTCACAGTGCCAAGATGCCGGTGACCTTGATCAGCACCCAAACGTGCAACAGTTCGTGTCGATACACAGGTGAACTCACCCCTCGGATGCTGTGCTTCAGTTACCTGGATGGGAGCATCAAAGCTTGCCAGGTAACATCTGGGGAGCCATGACTTTGTTGGAGGCGGGTGTTTCAGTTCAAATGACTGAGAACTAAAGCCTTGTCAAATCAGCCACGCTCTCTTGTGCCTCCGTTGAAATGGACATTTCAAAAAATAAAGCCAATTCTTTTGATCACTGTCAAGTTCCTGACTTGGAACTTCTGACCACTGATGCTGAGACAGAGAACAATATTGCCCCTTGAGAGGGCTCAGCCTTGCCCACAATCCAGATAAGCTATGCAAGAGCCCAACTGTGAGGTTGCTGGAGAGCAAGCGACCATTCACCTGTGATCATCTCCTTGTGTTTACAGGGTGACAATGGAGGGCCACTAGTTTGCCAGCAGGAAGACACATGGCGTTTGGCAGGGATTGGGTGCAGATGTGCAGAGCCCGGGCAACCTAGCATTTATATCAAGGTGGCAGAGTTCCTGGACTGGATCTATCAAGTCATGGAGGTGAGCAGGTCCTGGGTGGGCACAGGACTACTTGTGAGATAGCTGGATCCAATTCACACAACCATGTGGAAAATCTGTGGAAAGGTGAGTTTTGCTCCCTTCTGTATCCACAAAAGGTGGCCTTAAAGTGCCCTCATGTGGCAAGACCAAAAAATGGCAACACTGGAAAATGCTTTTCTCCTTACTGGAGTTTTCGGAGGACACTGAACTAGTCATCTGGCCTGGCAAAGGCACCTTCACAAAGCCATTTTATTCACAAGAATGTCCCAGCAAGGAAAAGAGCCAACACTTCCACCTTTCAGAATGACTCTCCCATTCTTAAAATTCTGCTCTTCTCCAAAGAGCTCAGGGTATCATTCATGCATCGTAGACAGGAGTGACTGGCCCCAGGTCTCCCAGGACGCGTCAGGGCTGAGTAGCAATGTCCAAATATTTAACCGCTACTCCGTGATATCGACTGCTGCCTTACCATAACCACACACTTGGCAGCAGGGACAAGAATTTCAAGCTACTTCAACTAGACAGGCACAAACTTAGTGACTTTTAAGTTTCAGAAATGGGGTGCCCAGGGTGACAATGGAGGGCCACTAGTTTGCCAGCAGGAAGACACATGGCGTTTGGCAGCAACTGCTGGAAAACTATTTTGCTGCCTTCCAGAGCAACTAGCGACCTCAGTAAGATTCCAGAAGAACAGATGTATCTCCTGCTTGCAGAAGTCAACTGCCATGCCCTGCAATTGTCAACAATCAACACAGGAGAGCCTGGCCTAGATGGATGCACAGAGAAGTCTCCTCTGCACCGTTTGCTTTCTCACATCCCACCCAGTCCAGGCTACAGCTCAATGGGTGCCTGTTTCACTGGACTGAATGTAGTTTAGCATTGAATATCACTGTATTTATTCTTTCACTGTATACCATTCCTGGGAAATGTTGGAGAGTACCTCTAAATAGATTTGCCTTCCCCCAAATACTGTGTTCTGCAGAAACCAACTCCCGTCCCATGAAGACTCATCTTGGCGTTTCCCAAGACAATGTTTGGACTGGCTGAAAAGCAGCAGAGTTTAAGCTGCTATGAGAAGGTTAAATAGTTTGAGAGAATAAAAATATCCAGTGATATATAAAGCTATTCATGTTTTATTTGCCCTTGTTTTAATGACTGCTTCCTTCTGCCAGCTTTTGGGGACAGGGCAGATTAAGACGACCATCCTTAAGAAAAGGATAAATATTTGCAGCACAGGCCAAACAACCTGAAGTCACTCAAGTACTCAATAGGGGCAAAGGGAGTGAATGGGATTGGACAGACCGAGCCAGATTCGAGGGCATCAAGGAACGAGGAAGTGCTCAGCAAATCTGAAACACAACACAAGAGGAGAACACGAGTCATGGGAAGCTGAACACTTCACCTCTTGTGGTGGGCATGTTTTCCCTGGACGGGTACCAACGATCATAGGTCTGGAACCCACAAACTTTGTAAGAGCCCAGCAAAAAAGCCCACAGGGCTACAAGACTGAGCAGGGCATTAAACCACAGCACCTACCTTGCAAATGCAAAGCAGTGGAGGCTAAAATCCTGCTGGAACCAATATTCACGATTTCTGCAGAAGCCAGTCACAATTATGGCAGGCTCTGTTTCTAAGTGCCATGACACTCTCAGTAGTATTTTGCCCTCCCAGAAAGGGAGTCAATACTTCTTAATGGAAGAAGAACAGGCATGTGCTCTCTCTCTCACACACACACCTACTACTAACAGCAGCAGTGATTCATTATTATTACTGCAGGTACTTTACTAAGGTGGCAATTTGATAGATTCATTAGGTTTATGTCTGAGAATCTTTGTATGGTGGAACTAATAAATTGTTCTCAGAGGATGAGGATTAAACAACAAAACCTTAAAAAAAAAAACCACCTCACGGTGCAGATGGGCAGCTGAACGTTCTGGCTGTTCTGAACACTTCATACATGGATGATTTGGCCTCATCCATGGAAGCCAAATCCCCACAATTATGAACACAGCTACTTTCAATGTTTTTCTTACCACAGCATACTGACTTCTGTGGTCTTCACCTCTGGGGATGCCACTTCCTGCTTCCAGGGGACTCTTCTACATTCTGTGGCTCTGTTCATGGGGCAACTGTCTGTAGTCACAAATTGTCTGTTCTTTCTGTGCTCGTAGTGCCAGAGGAGGAAGAGGGACAATTTGTTATTTCAGACAGTTGCCCTAGAAATAGAGCTGCAGAACCTAGAAGTGTGTCTCAGCAATTTTCAACCACTGTGCTCCAAACTCACACAGCTCACCTGCGGACCTTTCGTGGCACACCAAGGTGCCACAGCGCACTGCTTGAACATTGCTGACCTAACAGGCCAAGGTGCCTGGTGCTCTGTGCTGATAGTTCTCTATCATTGTGAGCAAAGAAAAGGGAAATCTTTTTGGGACAGGACAAGGGCAAAGTCCCCTTTGTAGGGAATCCTGAAGAAACTTTTCTGGTTTGTAGAAGCCAGTTTAAGTCAGTCACGTTTCAGGTTAAAGGCATGGAGGCTCTTTGTGCCATTCTGGTTAAAGCTCTATTGTATGCATATTCAAAAATTACCTGCACAGAATGAAATTTTTAGAACAGAAGGGCTACAGTATGACAGCTTAGTACAACGTGAGCTTCTTGCAACAGAATACAAAATAAATTCTAATCCAATATACATTTTTTTTTCCCTTTGAAGGTTCATACTTTCAACCAACACAGTCTGTGTAGCAACTGACTTTAACCCTCTGTGGTTTACTTTTAAATGCTAAAAAATAAATAATCTTAAGAAAGGAGGGGGGCATTATGTATTCTCCCCCACCTCTGTTTTAGACTAACCTGAAGAGGAAAAGCTGAGAACGGATTAGGAGCAGTCTGTTCAGACAGACGACACAAGTCAAAAAAAGACAATGCTGCAGTTGAGAAGGGCACTGAGAGAAGGGGAGGGGGCAGAAGCCCCTCTGCCCCTCCTCCTCAGGCCTGCTAAAGGCAGCAGCTGGTAAACTAGGAGATTTTGGCACTTAAGGACCTCAAAGAGGCCAGAGATTTTTCAAGTCTTGTGTGCTTTAGAAGCCATTTGCAAGAAAGAGACAAGGGAAGGTATGCAGGAGGCACCTCCCCCAAAAGAAGCTGCATAGATGCCATCTGCTGAGGACTCACAAACCACTCTCCTCCCTGAATGTCTTCACACACACACCCCATACCCCCACTCAGAGATAGCACAGTGGCTCATCTGCTAAAGGTTCTACCAGACCCAAACAGGTTCGCCAAACGCCCCAAGCAGAAAAAGGAGAGGCGTCGGCAAGAATTGCAGGTGTCTGCCGGGAGTTCAACAAGTTAGTCATTCCCTGATGTCTGGGCAGTAGGTGCAGCGGGACCACACAGTGTCAAGGGGCAACCCACCATTGCTTCACTGACTTGGTCAGCGTGTTGGCCGATGCCCCCTTGATCTTCTGGGCGCAGCCCCCAGGAAAATCCCTGCACACAGAGCCAGAACGTACTTTACAAGGAGGGGCAGGAGAAACCAGACGAGCAGGGCCACAGCCTGCGCTGAAGACACCATCCCCAGGAAGACATTTTTGGGTGCAGATGAGATGCTAAAGCTACTTGATTTTTGCCAGAGCTGCTGCCCTCCGCTCCGTGTTCTGAAACAAGGCCCGGATCAGGTTCTTCACCTCGCTTGGGGAGAATTCGGCCGCAAGGGGACCCTTGCCGTCCGCCCACCTTGGAAAGAGAAAAGGGCAAAGGTGTCATGAAACAGTCTCATGCTTAAGGGATGAAATATCCCCTCGGTGCTTCCTAGCCCTTGCATACCGCGACAGTCCCCAGTTTCTGTCCCTTTGCTTCTTCCACCCCTCTCCAAAGATATAACCTGGGTCTCAGAAGCAGGGCAAAAGATGCAGAACAAGCAAAGGATGGTGGTTTGATAGTCAACATGTGAGTTTCTAAGGAAGGAGCACACAAGACACCTACGTGTATCACATCTTGCTTCACTGGTGTCAGTTCCCCATCCAAGATACCAGCATGCAATCCCGGGCAGCCCACGCCAGACAACTAGGGAGGGAGGGAGGGAGGGAGGGAGGGCCTGTGAGGAACACCCACCGGTCCACTATTTCTTGCAGACTGGCCTGCAGCACCAGCATGAGCTCCTTAAACATCAGCCACTTCGGCACATAGACCGGCACCTCCTCTTGGAAGTGTCTGTTCTCCTTTTCTTCCGGCAATGGCACGAAGACCTGGGGCCCTTCCTCCAGCATTGTCTGGCAGAGTGCATGCAGCCGATCTGCGTTCTCGGCAGAGATATCCTGCAACAGGGTGGAAAAGAGGGCTGTTGATGACTTAACAGATGGTCTACAGACTGCTCTGCACTCTGGAAGAGGAGCTGGAAAGGAGCTCCACTTCCTCGCCCACCAGAGGCTTCCTCAATCACTCAAGCAAGCTGCTGCCAGCCAGGTGAGGGCACAGCCATCAATTCTTTTTAAGAGCTGTCTGCTTGAATTTGGAACATTTTGCCAAGCAACATCACAAACACCCCCAACTGCTGCTGCTGTTTCGCAGGGTGACCAGCAGGTTCAGCATCACCAAGTCTAGAAGCTGCACCCTCAGCAGAAAGGGGTCACTCGCCTTACTGACCTACAGCGCATAGGTCAATCCAACTATTGTCAAGTCAGCCACGACACAGGAAGAGCTCTGACCTTCTGATCCAGACACCAGTATCTGCTCAGGATTGGTGTGGGGATGTGCTTCCAGAGAGGGCCTGCTTTCTGACCCACCGCTGAGGTTTGGACAGCCACAGTTGTTGCTACAGAAGGGGGGAGTCCCTCAAGCCTTGTCCTGCGGGAATTCTAGTCGCCATCAAGTCAGGGCATACCATCAAGCAAAGGGTGGAATGCCCCGTGATTTGTTCTATGGTCTAAACCAGGGGCCTCCGAACCCTGGTCCACCAGGAATATCCGTCTGGATGTGGCACGGCAGTGGGGAAAGCTTTCTGTTCCATGCCACAGCCTCTTCACACCCACTCTTCACAAAGCCTCAAGCAGGGCAGCTACTTCCCCTGAGAAATTGGGGCGCAGAACCTTCTAGGACGACAGGCAGAAGCGGCTGCTCAGAATGAGGCTGTGTGAAGAGGGGGCACAGAGAATGGAGACTGCGGAGTGGAACGGAAAGCCTTCACCACTGCCGCACCATGCCTGGGTGGCAGCAGTTTGGAGACCGTGAGTCTAAACTAAAGGCTACACAAGGAAGCTTGTTCCTGCTGAGGCTAAAATGTATCTGTGAGTCGCTTTCAAGAGTTAAATGGCAGAAAGGCAGGCATAAATCTACCAAATAAATCAGGCACCCTTGCAAGGTGAGATTTATGCAGGCAGGCTGGGAAATGCAGGCCCATTGGACAGAAACATTAAGAACAGGTGGAGAGACACGGCTTTTTGGGGGGGAGGGGAACGTCCACAAGAAGTCACAGCCCTCTTACACCACCACAAAAGAAAAACACATCTGGCGTTACAGAAACTAGAACAGCAGTCACCACAGGTCAGGAGAGGCTCTGCGCTCCTAATGAGGAGAACTGTTCTCGCCCTCTGACAACCAGAGGGGCAGAGCTGGCAAAGGACGGGCCATGGCTGCCTAGAGAAGACGCTGGACTGGGAGGAAAAGCCCAGTTGCACAGAGGCGCCACAGTCCTCACCTCCAAGGCGGTGATTCTGGCCACCATCTCCCCGAGGGCTGTGTTCAGCAGCGTCCCCATGGCCCTGCAGTAGATGTTCACTGGGAGGACATCCTGCCAGACTGTGCCAAGCCGCTTCAGCTGGTGCAGGACCTGGAAGGGAGCAGGGCTGCTTTACTCCAAGAGCCACAAGCCACTGTGTCACACTGCGGGATCACCAAGGCAGAAGGGCCCCTCTTGCAGTGCCGTGTTATACACAGTGGACAATCAGACGGGAACCTCACAAGCCGCCTCCCCCCTCCTGCTCCCCCCACCCCAGCAACTGCTGCTGAGGCACACCGTCGGATTTGTGCACAATCATGGCCACCTTTCAGTTTGGGACCAGATGCTCAATTAACACCCAGTCCTGTTAAAGGACTCAGTAGCCCAGTTCTGCCCCACTAACCTGCCGCACAGCTCTGTTGGCAGCGGAATAGTTGTCTTCATCATCCACGCTAGAGAAATTCCTCGCACTTGAGAGTCTTTCTAGAAGCTCTCCCTTCTGGACTCGCATCTGGGCCAGGAAACACTCCGTCCCTGAGGAACAGAGGGGCCAGCATGGTTGCCTTAGGGGTGCAGCAGCTATAACACTACAATGCAGGCTTCTGATCTACCCAAGGTGTACTTCCTGGGACACTGCATATGGCCCACAAAAGCATGCATGTTTCCCAGGGTCCCAAGGGCGATCCCTCCCCCCAATTAATCAGATGCAAAAGCAAGCTGGCTGCGGACTCACCAAGCCTTCTGAAGCCGGGCACCAAGTCTACGAAGGTGACGGTCCCATCACTCAGGCGGCCCCGGAACTGGTGGCCCAGAGTCAAGAGGTGGTGGGCAATGTACATGCAGTTGTTGTGGTGGACAGCGGCCAGCTGGGGGAGCTTCTGAAGGTTCTCTCTGACCAGGAAGAGGAAGACAAGAGCAGCTGTTTCTAAGCACACAGCAGGCTACAAAACATTTCCTGCATTTCCTACTGCACCAAAACAGTTTACAGGAAATAAAGCCTTCAGGTTCCTGCAGCAGGAATTCTGCTCTCTTTACACCTAGAAGGGATCTGCAAAAATGTTGATGGAGACCCTGGGCAAGGAAAGCCTGGCTGGTGCAGGTGCAGTACAGAGGAAAGAAGCCAACAAGTCCAAGTCTGGCCTCAGCTATCAATTTGTGTTTATAGAAACAACAACAACTGAGCCAGCAACTTTCAGCACCACACAAGAGCCTTTGGATGTGGGGTTCTAACATTGCTGCAAGCAGTTCACATTTAGTCCAAAGGGACTGAGTTATACCATCCGAAAGGCAAGAGAGGGTTAAAGCGCTCAACGTGTCTAAGAAAGTAATGAAAGTCTGGCCGAGGGGCCAGGCCAAGAGGCCATCAAGCCCCAAACGCATCCAACCTGATGCTTCTTCCAAGAGGCCGCAAGCAGGCTGCCCAGGCCACAGCCCTCTCTTGCTGTCATTCCCCAGCACAGAACTGCTCTCAGACTCTCCCCCATCATGGTTCCCACCAGCAAGACCCGCCACTCACTTGTGATACATCGGCACTACATCATAGAACAGGAGGAAGATGTTCCGCACCGAGTAGAAGAGCTGTAGGCAGCTGGGGACAAAAGGGGGAAAGCAAAGACACATTAGTTGGTTAAGACCTGTGTCTAAGTTAGTTAGACACATTACTCTGTTAGTTAAGACCTCCAGAGAGCTTTGCAGCCTGGCACAGAGACCCTGCCTCTTCCCAAACATCCCCTGGCCTTGGGAAGTACATCAGCACTTCTCTCTGGAATAGTCACCAGCTCAGGGACTGAGTATGAGAATGCCAACACTCTCATCTACCAGAAGAATCCAATTCCTGAAAGAATTTCAGATGGACCCAGCAGCCAATGATGTCAGGCAGCAGTCTATCCGAGGAGACCCTCCTGAACCCAGAGATGCCATGTCAGCAGCCCTCTAAGCTTTCTGGTTTGCTTTCTGCCTTACCACTCTGCAAAGGAACACTCCAGCCTCCTCCAGCTTGGATCAAATGATTCACCAGGTGTTCTCACCTGGATGCCCCCTGCCAAACTCACCACTGATCTGTGCTGGCCAAGGCTTCCTGCAGCGTCTGATAAGCGAGGGCCATCAACTTCTGCACAGATAAACTGATGTGGCAGGCCGGAAATGAGAAGGTGTGCTGGCTGAGCCGGGTCTCGTGCCCCAGATTGATTACCTGGTTGGGGAGGACCAACTGGTCACCTGCTCCGAGATTGGGCAGTTTGGGCAGAATCACGGAGGAATCTGGGGTGACCTGAGAAGGAAAAGGGTTAGGTAAGGTGTGTGGAAGCCAAAAGGCTCCAGGCAAACTGAAACAGGCTGGAGAGATTCTGAAGGTGCAGCAAACACAGCTGAGCCTTGGAGAGGAACAGGCAATTTAGGAACTCCCAACTTGGTGGCTTGATTAGAGTCAAGTGGGTATCAATGGTTGGAGGAGAGCCCATAACAGCTATCAGCAGCCACATTCAGGGGCTAAATAGATGGCTAAATAGAGCATCAACACTCAGGGGCACTCTACCTCTGCATGTCATGAACTGATGCGGAGCGACAGCAGAACAGAGCTGTTGCACAGATCCTGCTGCTTGGGAGTCCTGCAGGCATCTGACTGGCTACCATGGAAGGCAGAATAGTGGACTGTAGTCCAGACACCAGGGCTGCTTTCAGGTTCTTAAGTGGCTCTGAGTGCCATTGAAGAGGAAGAGGATGGAAACATAACTTGGAAAAGAAGGTGAGGTCATCTGAATATCAAGGCAGGTAGAGAAGGAAACCCAGGTGTGGTTAATGTTGCCACCATTCAGGCCCCTTCCAACAAACTAAAACAATATGCAAATTACACAACTGGTGTCCTTTTCTCTATCCAGCAGTCTTGCATTTCCCAGAATCAGCCTTTTATTTCTGGCACGGAGCACCACGGCCCACAATCTCGTCTCATCGATACCCCAGTTATTCCAAAGAAAAAACACCCAACATAGTGCTAATGGAGAACAATGACAACATACAGAATCATGCAAAACGCCAAGAGTTCCATTGCTTAGGTACCTTCACAGTGTCGTGCATCTCCGAGGTCATCAGGTTCCTGGCTGCCACGATCACATCCTGGCACTTTTTGTTGGCAAAGTGGGCATTCACGTTGCGGGCATATGTCAGCAAGTCAGTGGAATCCTCCTTCAGGAACTGCATCCCCTTCAAGGCCTTTTCAAAGTCCTCTGTAGCTTTAATAACCTAGAAGAAGGAGGGCCAGGGAGGGAGTATGTCAGCCAGATGAGTGCTACTAATGTGGGGAGCTGGAACCTGATCAGGCTACAAACGTTTTGGGACAACTGCCCTGTGAAACAATGGTTGGGTATTTCTAAAGCACTAACCGCATCAGTATGTTAAAAAGATAAATGCAATCATCAAGCAATAAGTGTAATCATCAAGGCTAATTGCAAACACAACTTTTGTACCAGCTGTTGTGAGACAACAGATGCAACTTTCCAAAAACCGTACAGGTTGACTAGAACACGTGGCAGGGCTGGGTGGGGTTCCAGAAATACAAATGAGCCTCTGTACTGCTTTTCTCTTTGGCTTTTGTCCTGGAACACTTGCAATGAGTCCATAATTGCCAAATCAAAAGAAAATGGGAATGAAATCACAGTAAAAACATAGCAACAGGAGCCAGTTTTTACAGCATGTGAGCCAAGCAGGCAGCCTGCCAATTTTTCAAGGATCAACAGCCTGCTGCCTTCATAGAATATTCAACAATGGTTGTCCACCAAACAGGTGGCTAGTTGATGGGCAGGCCAACCATAAACTGAGGGGCTCCAAACTGCTTCTAGGTGTGTACGAGTCAAGCCTTCGGCTTGGAATCCAAACTAAATTATGAAACGCTCCATTCAGCAGCAACTCCTGCAATGTGCTGGTCTCTGTCGGGCACCAGTCACTCAGTAATAGCAACTCAGCAAGCTACAACTTTGGAAACTAAAGTAAACTCAGAACAAGGAAAGACACTCACAAGGGAAGGGCTGCTACTCTGCAAGACCATGTTCACCTTGGGGCCCAATCCTAACCCCTTATGTCAGTACTTTCCAGCACTGGCATAGCCGTGCCAATGGAAAATGTGCTGCATCCTGCAGTTGGCTGTCACTTACAGAGGCCTGCTCAAATAAGGGAATTTTGTTCCCTTACCTCAGAGCTGCACTGCCCTTATGTCAGTGCTGGAAAGCACTGACTTAAGGGGTTAGGATTGTGCCCTTGGTCTGCTAAGGCAATCTTTGCAGTAACAATTCAATTCAGTAACAAATACTGAAAGCAAGGAAAGAACTCCCAGTTGCTTGGGTAGCCTTCTTACTTCCCCCCCTCCCCAGCCCTTCCTGTTCCCCCAATTCCAAAGCAGACCCACCTCGCTATACTGCCCTAGTTTGCTGCTGTTGTTGGGGATCGAATGCACCAGGCAGTCATGAATGAGACAGTCAGACATCTCCTTCCAGATCACATCACCCAACATCTCTGCCAAGACGGGCCCGGAGTTCTTCTCTCCCTCCATGAACTGATCCAGAGGAACATCTGGGGTCAAAGCGAAGGAAGCCAGGATTAAGGACACAAACGTACGTTTGGTATTTACCCCCCACCTCTGCATCAAGCCAGCTTGAAATAATACTTGAACACAATGGAACTTGCTTCCAAATAGACGGGCACATGACTGCACTGCAAATCTGTTTAAAACCTTCACCAAATAATGAAAACACAGCATCGGCAGAGACCCAAAATGGCTTACTGTTAACATATGATCTAGTCCAGGGGTCTCCAAACCCTGGCCCAGGGGCTAGATGCAGCCTGCAGAGAGCCTCTATCTGGCCCGCAGCCAGCCTCTGATCCCCTGAGAGCCTCTGGCCCAGTTGACCAAACACAACTGGAGTTGTGCTTGTGGGGTGGGGGAACGGGGGTCAATTTAAGTTGGGCTGTGTTGGTGTGTGGAGAAATCCTGGACATTTGACCCCATTCATTCATTTATTCATTCATCTAAGTTCCATCTGTAATGTATTTATTTAAATTTTATATTAATTTTTTTTTCCCGGCCCTCAACACCGTGCCAGATATTTGATGCAGCCCTTCAGCCAAAAAGTTCAGAGACCCCTGATCTAGTCTCTTCAAGCATTCAGGCTGCTTGCCTGCACCTCACGCTATAAGCTTGATGCCTATAGCGTTCTGTAAAAGGGAAACATAATCCCTCAGTGGTAAGTATCCACACAAGATTAATGTCAGCCCCCTGGAGAACTTTTTTCCCCCAAGCTATATATAACTATTCTGAAAACTGAAACAGCAACAATATTGTGTCTTCTTTGCCTATATGCAAAAGCCACTCTCATGTGAACATTTTCCCTCCCATCCACCCACCTAACACCAGGCACATCACCTCTCAAACGGCGTGAAGCTCCTTACCTAACTGATACTTGTGGAGAACCTCAAGCACCAGCTTGATCTTCACAAACACCTCCAAGGGGGACGGGTGGTCCAGGTCCGAGTCCACTGATTCAAACCGCAGTATGATGGTGTCTGGCTGTTCCTCCAGCAAGGGTCGCAACGACGGGTGAGAAATCAGAGGCTTGAGGATATTCTGCAGCAGTAGCTGTCCTGCCACGAGAAAGGGAGGAGGGCTTTAAAGAGGGCCGACAGGAGGCAGATCAACAGCATTTGTGGGCAGGCTCTACTGTGAATTCACCAAACAGGCTGAGCTCAGCGAAGCTGCAAGGGGGACAACGGCAGTGGGGGTAGATTCTCCAGAGGTAACACTGTAGAAGGCCTCTCCACTCCTTAAAACAAGATGTATCCAGGTAAGGTTTAATTAAACAATGTTCTGCACCAATGATAACACCCAATTTTTGCTATACCCTCTGTGGTTCATCCTTGAAAAATTAAGCCACCGGTGCACTGCATGCATCCCAGCTTCTGTGTCCCTCACAGCAGGGAGACCTCACAAAGCATGGCAGGAGGGAGGGAGGGAGGGAGGAATCCCAGTGTACTAACCAAGAGGGGAATTCAGGGACATTGCTGCACCCCAGGAAGTACCATCCTGCCCCAACTGAGTGGGCAAAGCGGAGTGTGGATACCAAGTCATTGCCTCATCTGACAGCTTTTCTGGAAGCTGGTCAGGCAGATTTGTTTTGTGGGTAAAGAGAATTGTAGCTCCAAATGTCAATTCGGTTCAACACCTCCTGCTTCAGGTCTCAGAGGCTTGGGAACCCACATCCGAAGGGAAACAGCCCATGGCGTCAGAGGGCAAAAACATTTCATGATAAGAGACAACAGCCAAGAATCCATGAATAAAAACTTACCAAAATGCTTGAACTTGGTGTGCAGCTCCCCCAGGACAGCAAATGCCTGCAACACAGATGCCACCGCTGGAACAGCTGCTACATCCTCCCCAGGCAGCACCCTGCATAGGCGCAGCTCTGTCTGCATGGCTGACTTTAGGCTGCCAATTTCTGCACAAAAAGGACACAGAACAGGCCCCGTTAGGGCGAGCAGCAAAGAGGGGACAAGACTAGTTTCTCACTTGGTTGCTTCCTGCCTTTGCTAGATAGTTGGGTAAAGTCTACATACCCCTTTTCCTAATAACTGTCTACCATCCACAGTGAAATCACCCAATAATAACTACCTGAAACACCCTGAAAATCCTATAACCTTTGGTCACAAGTGGATGGAGATAATTCAGTCCCCGGAAGGGATTCACTAGTTCCAACCCCTCTTGTCTCTCCTCTCTCCTGCTCCCCATCTGAGACAGCTGACCCAAACAAAGTGCCTGTTCCACACTTCCTTGTGCCTGCCTTTCAGTACTAACCCAGATGGAATGTTGGTCTGGCTCCACAGAAGGCAGTTTCATTTATACATTTCATATGAATTACGAATCTGTTCAACAAGAGCTGATCAGATGAAGTGCCTGTTTTTATATAGATATTCATTGTCACTCATTTTAACAACATAAAGGCATCCTTTGCTGGGTCAGACAGCAATGGATCCAGTCAGCCCGCCGTTACCCCATTCCATGGAGGCCAACAAAGTGGGCTTCCTAGAGCATGGAGACATCAGGCCTCTCCCAGCTGCTTTCCCCCAGAATTGGCCTGCTGAGAAAAGTGGCACCTTAAACTGGGACAGTATCAACAACAAAGCTCAGATGGGTGAGGAAAAAAACCAAAAACCTGTCTTTCCTGAACTGGGTTTTGTATCCTCCTGCCAAGCTGTGCTTCATTACCAGCCTGCCAGGTGGCTTGCTGACCTATAAAGGCAGAAAGTGCCAGGGGAGGAAAATGCTGGGGGCACATCCAGCTGAACCAAACATCCTGAGCCTCTTGGAACACACGACCCAAACAGCTCTCTGGCAGCAGCTGGAAAAAAGGCAGCAGGCAGGCTCTGAAGGGGTACAGCAAAAAGTAAAAGAACTTCAAGGCCCCACAATTATCCAAACCAGGCTGGGCAATTTGCAGTGCAGCTTCCCAGCACAGTCCTGTGATTCCCAAGCCACTGACAACCCACACCGTGGTTTCTGCACTCCCAGGAAAGGAGTAAGACGGGGGGGGGGGGTGTTAGCAAGCCCTAAAACTTTGTCCTTTAAAATGCATTCCCTACAAGGGTGGTTCCGGTTCCTGAGACCTGGAAATAAAAATGCCAATCCTTCTAGTAAGAGTGACAGAACACCAACAAGACTACAGCATGAAGTTCAGGCTTTAGTGTTACATGTTACACCTGACCCACCATCTGGAACTGTCAACCCAGAATTCTTAGCAGAGCAATCACTTTGCACAGTTTTCTAGAAGAAATGTAAAGCTGCGCAAAGAGAAAAACGGCCTTTGTCACTGAGCTTTCATTTCTACACTTAGCCTGGAAACACAAGACATTATTACTCCCATTGCACAGGCCAGAAACAGAGACTAAGAAAAAGAGTAACTGTCTGGCTGATCAGGAATTTTAACCCAGATCTAATACCAATACCTAACCCATGGATAACATGTGTCCACACTGTACCATTCTCTCACCAATCCTATTTAATCAGCGTCACGACACAGGACCCCAAAATCTGACTCCAAAGATGTATACAAAGAGATGCATATGTGCAAGATTGGGATGAGCGCTCTGATTTGTGACAAGGTTAGATAGGCTAGGGTCAACCGTCCTTTCATACACACACCTGTCCCCCTCAAACTACACAACCAAAAAGCATGCCCACCTTTTGACTGAGGAAGCTTCCACACGGCCATCTGTTGCCACTCTTGGCCCAAGAGGTGGAGGAGGTTTTGGGTCTGCACAGTGAGCTCTGTGCCAAGTGCCTTCAGGATCTTCAACTCAAAGCCTCGGCGGGACTCCATCACCTTCAGACTCCTCCGAGCCTGGCAGAAAGAGACACACAGGTAGCAAACTCACAGCATGGGACCCCAGAAATTCCATCCTAAAGGACTCACCAGAGCCAACCAAGGAGACAAGAGCACAGGGCTACCTTGTTCAGGTGGCAGGCTGCAGGCACGTACTTCTTCTGTGGCAAGAGGGCATGGAACTGCTTCAGATGCGTATCAAACTAAGAGAAGAAAACGCTTGTTAACTAAGAGAAGGCTCTGAAAAAGGAACTCAGAAAAGAAGACAGTAGGAGTGAAGATGGGGGGGGACATGCACGCATCCCCCCTCCTTACCTCCTGCAGCTGTTTCAGAACAGTCAGGACAAGCGTATCTCTCTCGAGCTGTTGCTTCAACTCTGAGAATTCTGCAATGGCCACATTAAGATCACACTGGACCTGGAGAAGAGACACAACACCAAATTCACACTCCCACAGGAAGCCTGAGCTGAGCCACTTTTTCTTGCAAGTCACAATCCTTCATAAGAATGGCGATCAAGAATGCTCCCTGGAGGGCTTCTGTGTGTCCTGAGGCTTCCAGCTATCGCCTCAGAGCACAGAAAAAGTACTTGGCCAGGAAACAAACAACTGAAACTACGAAAGCCACACGTTCAGAAACCAATTTTGCTAATTTCAAGCTTCAGTAAAATCAACTTTCCTAGTCAATTCAGCTGCCTAACGATCCATGTTGATGTCATTTTTGCTTCATTACCTCATTTTCAATCCTGGACTTCAGCTGGTCCATGTTACCAAACAACTCGTCCACTCGACTCTCCAAATCCTTGGCACTCTGCATGCTGGGCAGAAATTCTACGTACCTCTGGTTGATCATGCTGCAAACCTCACCCTGGAAGAAGAGAAAGTCACCATCAACCCAACTGAAGTCAAGAGCTAGACTGGACCATGCTGATCCTGCAACCCACCACCTGACCAAATGCAGAACTCTTCACCTGCCAATTCCACAGATTCACAGCCCAACCCTAACAACCTTTGCAGCAATGATGCAGCCATGCTCACGGGGAGTGTGCTGTATTCTGCAGTGGAGGGCCAGTCACAGAGGCCTTCTCAAGGTAAGGGAGCATTTGTTCCCTTACTGTGGGGCTGCATCAGAGCTGGAAAGTTGGTTCAGATGGGGCTTTGATGTACATAATCTAAGGTACCACAAGCACATCAGAGGTGCACTAAGTAAGGTGCATGCAAAACAGATCACTCTGCCTGATGTGCCAGAGCCCCCAGTGTCAGCACAACCCATGCTGTCAGGCTGCAATCCAACAGAGACTAATGATCTCAAGCAGGGCTCATTTCTCAGCAGACAGGAAAGCAATTGTGCTGTCAGTCATCTCCTAGCAGGCTTTAATGGCTGCCACACTCTGCCACCCCAAACTTCATCCCCAGAGAAATGCATTCATTTATTTTTTTATTTCCCACCTTTATGCAAGATAAATTCTGCACATGCTCAGAGGCATCCTTTCAGATCAGGGCTGAGCACTGGATGCCATGACTTGCCTTTAGTATTCTGTACATGCTCAGAGGCACCCTTTCAGAACAGACCTTTGTAGGGAGGATTCTGCGCATGCGCAGAGACACCGACCGGGCTGGTGGGCGGCGCCTGAATAAGCCACGCCCGCGGTGCATGTCCCGCCCACCAGGGCCCTCAGCCCCCCCGCACCTTGAGCTCCTCCACCCGGCAGGAGAGGCGGGCGATGCGGCCGCTGAGGCTCTCCTTCTCCAGGCGGTCCGAGCAGGCCAGCACGGCCGCCACCAGCGACGGGCGCGGCGTCTCGGCCTCCGCCATGACCGTCCCCGAGAGGCCGCTCCTCCTCCAGGCCCAGCGCAACTCGCCGCGCGCAAAGCACCGCGGGAAGGTCTCGCCTTTCCCGCCCAGCCGCGACTACCACTCCGGTGTGCACTGCGCGGGGAGGGCGTGCGCGCATGCGCGAGCCTGTCACCATAGAGCTGGAAGAGGCCAGAGCGACGCCACTCCTGCTCACTCTCTGTTCAGGGACAGCAGGAGAGGCCAGCGAAAGGGGCTCCTTCCCCCCCTCCCCAGGCCTGAGGTCTGGAGGGGGCTGGACCCAGCAGCTCTGCTCCTAGAATGTCTTGCATTAGCACTCTGCACATGCTCAGAGGCACCCTTTCAGACCAGAGCTTTGCTGAGCTGGGCTGCAATCCTACCCACACTTACCTGGGAGTAAGCCCCATTGACTCACTGGACTTACCTCTGAGTAGACATGCACAGGGCTGCAGTGCGTCATCCATGGGCTGGGGCAGCTCCAGGGCTGGTGCCAGTCTTGGTATGAAACAACCAGCTGGAGATGCCCTCCTGCGAGTGCCACTGTTATCCGTGGCAATGCAGTGGAAGCCTTCTCACAAGGAGAGCCCCACTGGATGAGGCCGAACACCCATCTAGTCCAGCTTCCAGTATCTCACAGTGGCCCACCTGGTACCTCCAGCAGGGAGCACACAAGAGAGCAAGAGACCTGCATCCTGGTGCCCTCCCTTGCACCTGGCATTCTGTCGTAGCCTACTCCCAAAACCACGAGTTTGCATGTACCCACCATGGCTTATAATCTGAGATGCATTTTTCCTCCAGCAGTATCCAATCCCCTTTCAAAACCATCTAGGCCAAAAGCCATCACTGCATCCTGTGGCAAGGAGTTCCACAGACTAGGCTCTCCAGCTGACTTGAGGGGACCAGCCACTTCCCACTGGGGGAGGCAATCTCCTCCCTTGTGAGATTAGGTTCCCCCCCCCATGGAAAACCACAGGGGGAGGAACCTAATCTCACAAGGGAGGAGATTGCCTCCCCCAGTGGGAAATGGCTGGTCCCCTCAAGTCAGCTGGAGAACCTAGTCTGTGGAACTCCTTGCCACAAGTGTTTTGTTGGCTTGAGCACTTTTCCCATTTTGTAATTTGGGTCAACTCCCCATTTTTGCAAGACTCATTTGTTAGCTATCCAGCTGCACCTTGTCATCCCCCCCCCCAATATATTTTCTTGTTTAGCTTTGGTGCATTGCAATTCATTTTTTAAAACTACTATTGTAATCCGCCTTGGACACCTTAAACTGGATAGGGCAAGACTGGGTATAACTATTTTCAAGGAGAGGGAGCTGTCCATGGCAGTCGGTTCTGAAATCCAGAATGTTAGCATCCCTGTGACAAACTGCCAGCTTGTTCTGTGGCCTCTGCCCCCTCCCCCACAAAAGGAAGCAGCAAAGAGTTTCTTCTCTTTCTTACAAGGCTTATTCCAGGTGAAGATTGTGACATCCTTGGAGAATGGTGGGCAAAAACAGCAGCTTTCCATTTCCTCAGGCAAGTCAGCCTGTGCATCCCCCCCCCTAGTTTTTTATTTTATTTTTCACATTGTTATCCCACCCTTTCTCCAAGGAGCTCAGGGTGGAGTACATAGTTCCTTTCCTCCTTTTGTCTTTACAGCCCTGTGAGGTAGGTTGGCTGAAAGATAGTGACTGGCCCAAGGTCACCCAGGAAGCTTCATATCTGAGCAGGATTTGAACTTGGATCCTCCAGGTTTAAGTCTGACTCCTGAACCATACACCATCCTGGCTATTGCTATGACACCCACAGGAAATCATGGACAATGGTGGCCTTCACTTGTGACCACGGCTATACACAGGGTTACCAGATACAAAGAGGAACAGAGTGCCTGTATCATTAACCATTGTATAGAAGAGGGAATGTTGGAAGGTGCAGCTCAACATGGAAGGGTCTAAAAAGCTGCACCTGCCAAAATGCCCTCTTCTATACAATGGTGTCTTCCATTGTATCTGGTCACTCTGGCTAGACAGTACGGAAGTGAGGTGTAGACATTGTCAGTTTCTGATAGTCACAGCAGACAATGATCGACACCTGGAGATCCTGTTTTTGCAGCTTAAGAACATAAGAACATCAGAAGAGCCCACTGGATCAGGCCAAAGGCCCATCTGGTCCAGCTTCCTGTATCTTACCAGAAGGCTCGGGGAGCACTTGTACAAGACAACAAAAGACCTGCATCCTGGTGCCCTCCCTTGCATCTGGGATTCTAAGGTAATCCACTTCTAAAACAAGGAGGTTGCGCATACACATCATAGCTTTTGTGATGGACTTTTCTTCCAGAAATTTATCCAGTCCCCTTTTAAAGATATCTACGCTAGATGCCATCATCACATCCTGTGGCAAGGAGTTCCACAGACTAATTGTGTGTGTGTGTGTGTGTGTGTGTGTGTGTGTGTGTGTGTGTGTGTGTGTGTGTGTGTTACTGCGACTTGGTGGGGCACAGAAGACTTCTGAAAGCATAGCCAAGTCAAAATTTTGATTTCTCCCATGTATTCCCATTCCTAGGGGAGAGTAATAGGGGAAAAATGACATTTTTAATGAGAACCCGCAATATCTCTATTATTATTTTTATTAACTTTATTTATATCCCGCCTTTCTCCCTGCAGGGACCCAAGGCGGCTGCCTATCAAATCCTTTGGGTGAGTTACCGTGTCCTTGTTTCTGCTTCTACGTCCCCGTGGCTCTCTCGCAAAAGATAACTCACTTGCACAATAGTGGGGATTCTCTGTCCTGTGGCAACTCTATGTCTGTCTAGACATGATCATGGCAGACAGCGCAGCTCTGTTTTGCCATAGAACCACCGAAGGCTAGAGCAGCTTCTGGTTTGGCTGGAAAGGCTTTGCTCTGTGCAGCCCCTTAAGGTGGAAAGCATGGAAAGTCCTCTAAAGCCTTCTCCTGCAGGTTCAAAGAGGTTCAAGTTTCGCACTGTCTTGAATGCACAAATGCTGCTGCACATTCACACTCCAGGAGGCTGTTCAGGAAAGGAACTTTTATTTGCTTGCTTATTCCTTCCCCCCTCCCCCCCCAGCACAACCCCTTGACATCCTTTCCATGACCTTGTTACAAAAGTGCACCATTTCTTGTAAAAATAATTCCACTTTGCTGCAACCACAGCACACAAGAGTCAAAGACGAGGTCAGAGGCGAAAGGCTTCCACGTTAGGCAATGAAAGGGGCAGTAGTTGGGGTCTGCTCTGCGTAGGGGCAGGGAGGCCAGGGGATGACATCCACAAAGAGTTCTGTATGGCACTGTAGAAAGACGAGACACTTCTCTGCACTTGTGCCTGAAATTGTGTCTGGGAATGCAGTGGCTCCAGGCACCTCCCACACATGGATTAGCAATGGGCTGAGCAGACCCCAGAGCATTGATGCTGATCACCAGAGCTTTTCAGCACCATTGTTTATCACACAGCAAAAACGTTCCGATACATAAACGCAAGTTCCCCAGCCTGGACAGCAATGGATGTGCTTTCAAAGTAAACAAGGGCGAAGAGAGAAAGGGTGACAGTATCTGGGTCTAGCTCCTGCTCGCAGAAGGTGGGCACCCAGCCAGGCATCTATTCACACCTACTAATTGACTCTTGATCATGGGTTCCAGCCCCCAAGAGCCCCTCTATAGTGCAAGTTTTTGTTTTCATGGACAGCATGCTTACTCAACAAACGCAGAAGGGGGTGAGGTGAAGGGTCATCTGGAGCAGTTGGTTACAGGAGTCACCCCTGCAACGGGACCTTGTTCCATACAAGACAAGAAGACAACGCTTGGATCACCAGCTCCACCAGGGAACTTGCCCTACAAGGAAGCAGGCTTCCAAAAGATTGTGCACCCCTTTTGCTCGCACACAAGGCCATTGGGTTCTCATCGAGCTGAGCAGAAAGCTATGCCAATTGCTCATACATTGGCCCCCTGGCTCTGGTACTCATTGCTTCTCTCCTCTTCTGTGATGTTGGGGAAGCCCAGTCTGGAGAGGGCTTCCTCACTGGGAACATCTCCTTGCCGGGCGTCATTGGTAAGGTCTGTGGAAAGGCAAGGGTGCAGTAGATGGTCCCAATACAAGCTAAAAGTAGATTGATCCTGGTTCTCCATCTCCTTCAGTTCATACATCTCTCGGGCACTTGTCACTGGGGTCTGAACTTCAAATGTCTTCTCAAATCTGGTGTAATCCACACGGAAGGCGCCTTTTTCCAGGGTCATGCAGGGCTCAAAACGGTAGCCCCACTGGATCTCGTCCTCTGTGTAAGATGTCCGGGCTTGACACGTCATTCCTGCAAAAAAAAGAAGCAGTCATTATCTACGACTCTGTTCTCGTTATCTGTACATTTTGTGCCAGTGGGGTGGGGCTTAGCATAGCTACGTGAGGGCAGGCAGAGGTGAGAGAAGTTGCAGGAGGAAGGGAAGGTCTCTGGAAGAATACCTGAGGACTAAGAGAGCCCTGAGAGGCTAAGGCTACCTGAGAGCCAAGGGACAGGTTGAAGGAGGAAGAAGGGTGAAGCAACTTCTTCCCCACTGCTAAAGTCTGTGGCCTTGTTGTTGGGCTATCAGCCTTCAAGGATAGCCAGCACAGGAGGAAACATCAGATATTAATGAGCCTTCGCTATCATCCAGCCCCATGGACTAACTAGAGAGTCACAGCACAATCCACACTTTCCTGGAAGTAAGCCCCATTGACTCTAATGGAACTTACTTTTGAGTAGATATGCATAGGACTGGGCTCTCAGGTTCATAAAATGCATAGAGCGTATGGTGAAGAGGGTCCCCTGGAACCTAACCCCATTTTCCCCATAAGCTCAGTGATTCGGTATCTGCTGATACAGTATCTACTGAATTGGAACCGAACCATAGTGGATAATGAGAACTAACTGTATGCATCTTTTCTTATAAAGCATAGTAAGAGAACATGGACACGGAAAATGTGATAGACACCATATGGAAAAATCCTCCTTGGGCTCTGCATTGTTCACATCAGGAGTGTCTGGTAACTCAGGACAAGGCATTCCCAAGCATTTGTGCTTGAAAGGTGATGTCTAGACTGTAAAATCAACCTGTCTGAGCATTGTCAGGTAGCCCCAGGCCCTAGCCCAAGCCTCAGGGCTTACTCCGTGGTCTATTGCTTGAGGACAGGGCTCAGCCCCCTGCTCCCGACGGCTGTTCTAGTTCTGACCGCGTGCCTGCTTTCGCCTCTCCTCCACTGCTGCCTGGAACCTTGAGCCTTGCCTGGTTTTGATTTTGACCCCACTGCTAACTCACTTGGAACGACAGCCAACTTGGTCTGGGTCCTGGAACTTGGCTGTCTGGAGCATGACCCTTGCCAGAGTTCAACCCCTTGGTGACCTGCAGCACACTCACCTGTGGCTTCTACGATGCCTTCGAGGATGATGATGATTTCGAACTGCTCCCTCTTCAGCGCCTCTGCAGACATCTCCCAGAAGGGGCTGGTGTCATTGATGACATGGCAGATAATCTGTGGCTCCACCAGGAAGAGCCGGTCCTCGCCCGTGTCATAACCCAGATTCAGCTCTGACTGCTCCAGTGGTATGAACTCCCCTTCCTTGGTTTGCCTCGACTTAATGAGCTTGGCTCTTATTTTTGCGTCCACCATGTGACTGTCTCGGAGGTCTCCAATCCGGAACATCAGGCAGAGCTTCTCGTCCCGGTGAGAGATCACGCACTTCTTGCTGAATATTAAGGTCTGGGCACGCTTCTTGGGTCTGGAGATCTTGACAAACATGCATCCCACCATGAGAGCATCGATCATGGAGCCAATGATGGACTGGGCCATTAGCAAGATGACGCCCTCCGAACAGTGGGCCGTCACAATCCGAGAACCATAGCCAATCGTCCTCTGACTTTCGACGGAGAACAGTAAGGCAGAGATGAAATTATCAATGTTCTCAATGCACGCCTTCCACTCAGGGTCACCTATGTGGTTGATGTCGTCCCTTATCCAGGCATCACAGTAATACATGATGCCAAAGACCACCCAGGTGATGATGTAGCACATGCTGAAGACAAAGAGGAACCAGCGATACTTGAGATCCACGATGGTGGTGAAGATGTCCGAAAGGAACCGTTTCTTCTCTTGAATGTTGCCCAAGTTCACCTGGCACTTTCCCACTTTGGTCACGTAGCGTTGGCGCTGCTGCTTGTTTCCCAAGCCAAACTGTCGATCATCATCCATGAGTTTGCAGCGCCGGCTCTGTCCTCTGTCCGAGGTGGGCACCGAGACGACGCTACGGGTTGGGGTTTTGGTCCGTGAAGAGCTGATGATGTTGGGTGCACTGAGAGCATGCTGTGGATAGAGTCGGGCATTGAGGTCACGCAAAAGGGAAGGGGGTAGCGGGTCCGTTCTGGAGGAGCGGTGGTATTTGGGCAGCTCATCTGTATTGATGGAGACGCTGGGACGATGTTTGGTGGGCACCAGAGCACCATAGCTGGTCTGTTCCACCGTGCTGAGCCTCCTCTGGAGGAGGACTGTCCTGTCATTGGGGATGTTTGAGCTGCAGGACGCAGAAACGTAGTTGCATGTCAGGGCACTTCTCTTTGTGGCTGCAGTTTCCGTGTGCTGCTGGTTTTCATCTAAAGCACCCATAGGAATGACCATCATTTCAGGCTGCAAGAGAAAATGAACTTATTTACACTCTTGGTCTCCCCTTGTCCCGTTGTCTTCTACCCTCTCCAGGCTAACAAGTCATCTGTAAGGGCTGACCATGGAAGCTCTCCATCAAAGCACAGATTCCCATCTTTGGATCTAAAGCAGTGGTTCTCAAACTGTGGGTCAGGACCCACCAGAGGGTCACAACACCATTTTTGGCAGGTCTTGAAATTGTCACGCTCATAGCTGACAAGCAGTGGGGCAGCTGGAGGGGGGCGGCCCCTCCCTTTGGAGCCCCCCGCCAGGAACGGCTCCGAAAAGAGGGGCCGCTCACCCGCCACACTGAGGCTCCCCAGCAGGCTGGCTGCTCCGCTCCTCCTCCAGCTACGCCACCGCTGACAAGGAAAATGTATTGAGCCCAATGGAAAACAAAATGACACGGCACATGCATGTTTACTCATGAGTAGGCAAACATGCCTCAGTCCAATTCAAAGGGCAGGCCAAGGGGAACACAAGGCCACCAGAATGGCCCTGATCCTATGAATGCGGAGCTCAACAAATGCTCCAGAAGGTGGTGCTCCCTCTCCACCAAAGGATATCTCCAAATCTCCATAGATATCTCCAAAGGATATCTTTTATCTCCAAAGGATAAAAGCAGAGGCTTGAACAGTTGGTAAACTTTTTTTTTAAGTCTTGTAAAGCTCACTGGGTCTCCATGGAGTGTCATTTTAAAAAGTGGGTCCTGATGCTAAAAAGTTTGGGAACCACTGATCTAAAAGTCAATGTTTCAAGATAGTTAGCAAGGGTCTGTGACTCAAATACCCTGAAATTCTTTGTGCACGTTGACTAGGGATGGCCAGCTGGTCTCATGCAGGTTAGAACTAGTCCCTAAACCCATTGCATGACCAAATTTTAGTCAAGGCAGAAAAATTTGTTGATGGTTACATTTAGAAGATAAAGCACTAGTGTCCACGTGCATTTCACTACCATCTCTCCCTACACTTATTCTTCATCATTAGTCAATAAGCTTGTGTCATCAAAATACATGTTTCTTCAAAAACTATGAAGCCCTTACTACTCTGTTACACCAACTCTAGTGTAGTGCAATCTGTTCAGCATCTCTAGGTACTTTGGTTGTTCTGGCACGGTACAACAGCTCGGCTATGGTGCAGTTGTGTCTACCAAACATCAGTCCAGTCTCTTCGTCAACATGCAGGAATACTCCAGATGCCACTGCTCCTCCAGTAGACAGGGGGCACAAGGAACCCAGAAGCTGCCCATCTCGGATGTAGACACTGGTTATCATCCTAGGTTAACAGCTCATCTCGCAAGATTGATGAGTCTGCCTAGACCAGCGGTTCCCAACCTTTAGAAGTCCGCGGACCACTGAAGCAAAAATTGGAATCATCATGGACCACATGCAGCCCCCCACCCTCCTGCACACAAAAAAATACAATTAAATGTGTGTTGGCATCCTTCAGTCTTGGAAGACTATGGTGTCACGCTCTGAATGGTGGTTCTGGAACAGAGTGTCCTCTCCAGTGCGCAAAGCCTGGGTAAAGTAGGTATGGAGGATAGGCTGATACCCATGCAGCAATTCCCCCCTCTCCACGTCGCTCAAATGGTCCAATGGAAAGGCAGAGGCCAATACGGTTGGTTCCATCGACGTCGCAGGAGTTGCCAGAACGTGACTGTGTTCAGCCATGAACTGCCTCAGGGACTCCGGCTCCAGATTTTGCCTCGAGGTTGACTCCTGAAGCCTTTTCCATAACTGGATGTAGCCACAAGGCAGTGGAGGTTTGGGATCAGAGTTTTCCTTCTCTCAGATGAGCTGCCTTCCCAGGCTATCGAGTCCCATCTACCCGGGCCCCCGTAATTAAATGCGTAATAATTAGAGAAGATTAGAGATTTATTCAGTGGCGTCACTAGAGTTTGCGTCACCCGGTGCGGGATGCCAGCACGTCTACCCCATACAGTGGGCGGGGCCCCAGATGGTGGGCATGGTGATGTACCATCACTCCGCCCCCACTGGTATTTCGGCTGTACCTTTTGACAGAACACATTCTGCATGAAATTACGCATTGATCGATATATAACATGCTGGTATTATTCCTCCGAATTGTGATGTTAGTGATTTTGGTCACTAGTGCTGTCACCCCCCCTCCCAGGGTGTCAACTTACTAATACCTTATTGCAGCAGTTCTCAAACTTTTAGCACTGGGACCCACTTTTTAGAATGACAATCTGTCCAAGACCCACCAGAAGTGATGGCATGGTGGAAGTGACATCATCAGGCAAATTAAAATAAGTAAGTATAAATAATTAAAGTAAAACAAATAATTAAATAAGCAGAAGTCAGCCCTGGTCCACCAAATGAATTTCCTCTGTAGCCTGCCTACAATAACACCTCCCCCTCCAAAATCAGTAAGGTTTTCAGCCCTACCCAGTGCCCAGTTCAATTGAAGAACTTCTGTTTAAACCAGGTCATTGTCAGGATCCAGCTGGTTTTGCAAGTCTCAGAAAGGTTCACCTTATCAGCTGAAGCCTCTGTTTTTATCCTTTTTAGTGGGGGGGGGGAGGCTGCCTTCTGGAGCATTTGTTGAGCTCCAGTTCCAACAGATCAGGACCATTCTGGTGGCTTCACATTCCCCTTTAACTGGCCTGACCACAAGCCAAGGCACGTTTGCTTACTCGTGAGTAAATGTGACTGTGAGGCTTAGTTTCTCTTTCCATAGGGCTCAATACATTCATCTGCTTGGAGGGAGGGACTTCCTTCTCAGGTGTTTTTAGGGGCTGCATTCACTGGATCAGGACCACTCTGGTGTCATTGGATTCCTCTCAGCCTGCCCTTTCCAACGGACTAAGGTAAGTTCACCTACTCGCAAGTAAACGCACAATATGGCTCACTTTCACTTTCTATAGGGATCCATGCATTTTTGTTCTCCAGTTTTTTTTGGCCATACCTTTTGATAGAAAGGAGATATTTCACTCAGGTTTTTTGCATTGCATTCTGCTCAAAATTCTGCATCCAATGGTATATAATATGATGGGGCTACTCCTAACCACCGCAATTTTAGCACGCCACCCAGTACGGCCCACACCCCCCACATCCCCTAGCGACACCACTGGATTTATTTATAGAGATGATTTGTGGGTTGCTGCTTTTGTTGCTGGCTGACGCTGTGGGTGGTTCATTCTCCACCCTCTCTAGTGGTCCACAGGAAAGTGCCTCCTGAGTGAGCACTCTCCCATGAACCACCAGAGAGGGCAGAGAATGGATGGCCCACAGCCATAGTTGACACTTCAGTGCCAGCTGTGGGTGGTCTATTCTCTGCCCTCTGTGGTGCTCCGTGGGGGAGCACTCGTTTGGCGGGATGCTGGAAGTGATCAAAGGCAATCTTTTTTTTCCCCTGAGACCTCATGGACCACAGGTTGGGAACTGGTGGCCTAGACCCTCCATTCATCAGGCGAGTGGTGCACTTCTCCCTGCATCGGCAGTGCTCTTTTTACTAGCTTCAATGGCCATTTTTTAAACCCGCTATTCCCCCCTGAACCATGTTCTACCATCATGTGGCAAGATGGCCACTGAGACAGAGCACTGACTCTTCTCCCATGCATTGCAATAACTTTATTTCGCTGCCTGTGAATGGAGATGTTGGCAACCTTCAGTCTCGAAAGACTATGGTAGATTAAATTTTTTTTGGGGGGGGGGGTGTCTTTCAGCCCTGAAATAAACTCTTGAGCTCATCACTACTAATCTTGGTTGTTTAGAAAGCCAGAAGTGGGCACAGCCAGAATGTGAAGAGGTCCTCAAGTCTCCCATTAGCTGCCTTTCAGCTAAGAGAAATGGTTCAGGTGGCCAATGTACCTACCTTTTGATGAAAGGTCCCATATGTGCTGGTTTCCGTGGGGGGCCGAGGCAGGTAAGCCAACATGTGCTTGGCGGTGGGAGTTTTTGCTGGAGGGATGGAGTTTCTGCGATTCCATGACTCTTGGCACTGCAGCTGCCAGTCAGCAGTGTTGTTACGCACACAGAGCCTCTTGCCCGGCTGCAACTCCATGTTTCAGGCCAAAGTGGGGCCTAGCCCCGGGCTTTGCGCCTTCTTCGGCGAGGGATCTTTCTGTTTAAGAAGACAAAAGAGTCCGTGGTTATTTTTACCAGTGAGCAGGAAGAAGCTGTGGAAAAGCCAGCTGGGGATGGGAGACCTCTGTTCAAATTCCTTTGCAACCAACCATGAAGTTGGTCGAATTAGTAGACAGTTTTGAGATTGTCCTAGTAAAATCTTCAGCCCTAAGGGGGTAACAATGGCATTGAACTAGCACACTGTTTTAGACTGGGAGGGGTGGCAGCGTCTCTGTTTATGCACAACTGTTACAACCACTTTGACCAGGTGCACCAGATGTAAATACAACACTGAACGCAAACCAGGATGGGTTGTCTCCATGGACAGACACAGGATTGACTTGATACACAATTGTTAGCTCCCAGTCCTCAAATCCATGTTGAATATACATTGGGGGGGGGGGGGTTGGAAAAGGCAAACTTGCAGTTGAAATGAATGGTTGAGCCATTCCGCATGCACAGAAGGTAGCGGTATAGGTTTTGTAGTCTAATAATTGCACTTCCAAGTTGCCTCTTCAAACTGAGAAGCCCAAGTTCTCCTTCGTCAGCCTTGAGCAGCTCTAAGAAAACTCAAATAGTACCAACAGTATTTGAAGAGTTATGGTGCCCTCTTTGGTGTAACGTTGGAGCAGAAATGGGCCACAGAGCCATAACAGTGCAAGGATTGTTCCCTTTGCAATACAAGCACACAAGTTGACCAAGACCTTCTTCCTGACATCCTGAACAGTTTTATACATTGGTTTGCTTCATGTCTGTATCACAAAAGGAACAATCCTGGTGCAAATTGGTGCATGCTGTCCTCATTCATCTGGCAGCTATATTAAAAATGAATGTTAATAATCAGAACCTATCATGGCACCACATGGTTCAGGACGCCTGGGGGAAGGTCTCTGCCATTTTGGTTCTGTTTTTCTTGCAAAAGGAATGATCTTTGTGTAAGTTGGCGCAAATCTCCACTATAAAGTTCAATAACTCATTTACAAGCATGAGCATCCACATGGCCTACCAGCGTTTCTCAAACAATTGGTTGGGACCCACTAGGTGGGTCGTGATCCAATTTCAGGTGGGTCCCCATTCATTTCAATGTGTATTTTATTTATAATATATTAGACTAGATCAGTGATTTTCAACCTTTTTCATCTCACAGCACATTGACAAGGCATTAAAATTGTCAAGGCGCACCATCAGGTTTTTGACAATTGACAAAGCACACCATGCAGCCCGTGGGAGCTCACATCCCCATTGGCCCTACTAATAAATGATGGCTGGACTAGATGCTACTATGGTATGTAGCTGCATTTGGGGAAATGTGGCAGATCTGTACTTGTAACAGACTACTCTGTATATGCTTTCTAACAGTGATGGTCAATGGGACTTACTCCTGGGTAAGTGTGGGTAGGACTGCAGCCCAGGATTGCTAAAAGTTTTCCTGCTTGATGTTGTCACTTCTGGTCATGACATCACTTCCGGTGGGTCCTGACAGATTCTCTTTCTAAAAAGTGGGTCCTGGTGCTGAAAGTTTGAGAACCACTGGCCTATATTGTACCTAGAACAGGTTATTATGTTGTACAAATCTATGGTACAAATAGATGTTGTACAAATCGATGGTAAGGCCACACCTGGAGTATTGTGTCCAGTTCTGGTTGCCGCATCTCAAAAAGGACATAGTGGAAATGGAAAAGGTGCAAAAGAGAGCGACTAAGATGATTACGGGGCTGGGGCACCTTCCTTACGAGGAAAGGTTACGGCGTTTGGGCCTCTTCAGCCTAGAAAAGAGACACCTGAGGGGGGACATGATTGAGACATACAAAATTATGCAGGGGATGGACAGAGTGGATAAGGAAATGCTCTTTACAGTCTCACATAACACCAGAACCAGGGGACATCCACTAAAATTGAGTGTTGGGAGAATTAGGACAGACAAAATAAAATATTTCTTTACTTGGCGTGTGGTTGGTCTCTGGAACTCCTTGCCACAGGAAGTGGTGATGGCATCTGGTCTGGATGCCTTTAAAAGGGGATTGGACACATTCCTGGAGGAAAAATCCAAAAGCCATGATGTGTATGTGCAACCTCCTGATTTGAGAAATGGGCTATGCCAGATGCAAGGGAGGGCACCAGGATGCAGGTCTCTTGTTATCTGGTGTGCTCCCTGGACAGAGTGGATAGGGAGATGCTCTTTACACTCTCACATAACACCAGAACCAGGGGACATCCACTAAAATTGAGTGTTGGGAGAGTTAGAACAGACGATAAAATATTTCTTTACACAGCGTGTAGTCGGTCTGTGGAACTCCTTGCCACAGGATGTGCTGACGGCATCTGGCCTGGACGCCTTTAAAAAGGGATTGGACAAGTTTCTGGAGGAAAAATCCATTACAGGGTACAAGCTATGATGTGTATGCGCAACCTCCTGATTTTAGAAATGGGCTATGTCAGAAGGCCAGATGCAAGGGAGGGCACCAGGATGAGATCTCTTGTTATCTGGTGTGCTCCCTGGGGCATTTGTTGGGCCGCTGTGAGATACAGGAAGCTGGACTAGATGGGCCTATGGCCTGATCCAGTGGGGCTGTTCTTATGTTTATTAGGAACAGGCTGGAGGCTTCCTTGCAGTAAGGGAACATTTGATCCCTTACCCTGTGTAAAAACCCTGGCCAGCCCAATGGAGCTTCTTGGATCTGTGGCAGCAATACAGTTGTTGCAAGTCTGAGAAGCTCCATGCGACTCCTCCAGGCCCAGGAGGGAAAATACGATATGGTGGAGGCCTCCTCCACCAATTCCCACCCTCCTGGGCCTGGTCTGCCCCATTCTACCTCCTACCCCACCTTTGTTCCACCCTCCCCTGCCTCTGCACCATTTGGTGCTTCACTCACCTCTGCTGGTGGCCGTTGGTGGAATACAGTGCCAGTAGGATGGCACGGACCTTCCCACCTGTGCTGCCTGTGCAAGAGTCATTGCCAGACGTGCTTTACAGCATGTTTGTAATAGCGGGGCAGCTGCTGCACCAGCACTAGTGATAGTTAGGACTGCACTCTAAGGCTGCAGCCCTATACACATTTACCTGGGAGTAAGTGCTGCTGAGGTGAATTGGACTTGCTTGTGAGTAGACATGCATAGGACTGTGCTGGTACTGAAACCACTCAAGCAGAAGCCAAAACAAAACCAAGCCCCCGGGGTCAGCAGTTCTCGAACCAACTAAGGATAAGAACCCAAAAGCCACCGGGGTACTAACCAAGCTGACTTGAAGCAAATGTCTTCCCAGTGGCTCTCTAGAACAGGGCGTGGGTGGATTCTTCTCTTCCTATTTTTTCTCTCCCCCCCCCCCCATGCAGGAGGTCTTCCTTGCAAAACAGGCTACTTCCATGCTTCCAGCAGGCTCAGGAGACCGGCAGCTCTTCCACCTGAGCTTCTGTTTGCCAACAAAGTCCCCCCTACATCCTGTTCCTTTGCATGCACGTATTCCAGTCCTTTAGCCATTTTCCATGTTTTAGCAAGCAAAGTTTCAGTTCAGGAGGATTAGCTTGTCTCTAGTGATGACTGACTCTGCAGATGTCAGCCAATTCCATATTGTTACTGGCCGTTAATCTGACCCAATAAAGCAAACAAGGGATTCAATAGTATTGCCTGTCCAACCATCTGCTTGATAGTAGTGAGATTTTTTTTCCTCCAGAAGAACACCTTATTTGGATAGGTCCAGGCCTCAGGGGGGGGGGGGCAAAATCCCCAGGGCCCAAGCCATGAAGCTATAGAGTGCAAAACAAGTTCATTACAAAATAAATGTGGGTGCCTCAATCCTACCTATCCAGGACTGTGTTTCCACTTCTTGCCTGGATGCCTTTAAGAGGGGATTGAACAAATTTCTGGAGGAGACGTTCATTACAGGTTACAAGTCATAGTAGGTATGTGCAGGCTCTTGGTTTGAGAGGCAGGCTGCCTCTGATTGCCAGGTGCAGGGAGGGCACCAGGATGCAGGTCTCTTGCTGCCTTGTGTGCTTCCTGCAGCATTTGGTGGGCCACTGTGAGATACAGGAAGCTGGACTAGATGGGCCTTTGGCCTGATCCAGCGGGGCTCTTCTTATGTTCACTATAGCTCTAACTCATTTTCAATGCACTTCTATTGCCCCAATGTATTTAGGAAGGGAGGCAATCAGGCATCTTGCCTGGGCTCAGTGCCAGCTCTCAGCAGTCCTGGAGAGTCCACCAAACTTAGGGGGAGGGATCAGCAGAAGGCAAAAAGCGTCCCCAGTGGGAGTTATTCACATCACTGTAACTTTGCTAAGTAGGGCAAGAATCACGGACCAGCCAGCCAGTGTTTCTTGATGGCTTCCTTCAAGAGTCATGCGAGGAGACAAAGTTGGTCCTTAATGCACCCTTTTCAGCCAGATTGCTGTGCTGTGAGTGGTCCACAGTTGTGCTGCAGGGGTTTGGAGGAGGGACAATTATTAGTAGGGTCATTGGGGGAGGTGAGCTTGCCAGCAGTGCTTTGTCAATTGTCAAAAAACTGGAGGTGTGCCATGAAATGAAAAAGGTTGAAAATCATTGCTTCCATGGAATACTGTCAACTTTCAGGAGTTGTGAAATGTAGTTCCCAATTACTTCTAATGATTTTCAGGGAGGGAATGTAACTCAGTAGCTGAGCACCTGCTTTGCATGAAGAATGTCTCAAGTTCAAGTCTCTGGCATAAGCAGAAGAGAAGCCAAGAATCCCCTTCCTGAAACCCCGGAGAGCCACAGCCAACAAGTGCTGTGCTAGCCGGACCAGGGTCTAACCTGGTGCGAGGCAACTCCACTGCTGCAAAAAGCCACCTAGAGACTGCCAAGCCAGAGGTCTGTTGACCCTCAACCAGTGGTGGGTCCAAGGTTTATGGGGCCCTGGGGCAAAAGCCTTCCCAGTGACATGGTCCCGTCCCCCCCGCTTTGCAAAGTGCATAAGAAGCATGTTGGTTCCCAGGTAGACAAAAGTCCCCTTACAGCAGTAGTCTTCAACCTTTTTCATGCCATGACCCCAGTAAAGACATACATACATATATACATCAGAATCCATGAGGAATCTCTTCTCAGACCCTCCCATGGATACTGAAAACCGTGGATAATGAAATCTGCTGTTTCGGCCCCTTAAACCCTCCGAAGGTGACTGGAGCTGTGCTTCGGTTGCCTCCGGATGGCTTTCCGAAGCCTACAGAGGCCTCACGTGTCACCTACAGCCTCTGCAGGCTGCAGAATGGCCCTGTAGCACTAAAAAAACTCTGCTTCCGGTTTCCCGGGGAAAACCAGAAGTGATGTTTTTATGCCTTTTAGGGAAAGGGTTCCCAAACGTTTTAGCATTGGGATCCACTTTTTCAAACGACACTCTTTAACGACAACCCATCCTCCCACCCCTGTCCCCATCACTGCCCATGTTCCCCACCCCCGTAATGCCCTCCCAGCACTGTTCACTGAAACCAAATGTTTTTTTATTAGAGAAAGCAAAGAAGCTTTTACCATGAATCCTGGCCCTAGTGAAAACTATTTTAGCACCACTGCTAAGAATCTGAGCAGGACTGGGACACCATCTCCTGGTTCCTGAAGGTGTCCCACCAGGCCAGGTTCCTTGACCTGGTGGTGCTCCAGTCCAGTAGTCTTCAACCATTTTCATTCCTGTAAGTTGCCACAATCCCACAACTGAAGCATTCTGACCCCATTGGGGTCCTGGCTCAATCTCTTCCTCCCTCCACCTCTTCTATTGGTATAGGACAGGAGAAATCAGCATGCCCAGGAAACCTGCACAACCTCTGAGGAAGATGCACATTTAAGGCATTCTCCAAAAATCCTTTCATGACAGGATCACACCTGAAGCGGTTACATGTCTTTTGTAGCATGTGACTTTGCACAGAAAACAGTGCTGGAAAGGCAGGATTAATTGATTAAATAAATCAGTCGAAATATGGATCAACCTGTTTACATCGGTAGTGTGGTTTATGCAACTGGATTCTTACACCAACTCCCCCCTGCCCCCCGTCATGGGCAGCCTTTCTGCTCCCAGCCAGAACCAGTCAGGGCAAAAGAGGCAAACAGCTAAGCTGTCTGAAGTCTGCAGGGGGGAAAAAAAGAACCTTGTCTGTAGCTGACAGTGTTTTGCTGCTTGTGTCAGATGCCAGCTGTGTCAGCTTTGGGAGTGCGTCTGTCCATGTCCGGAAAAGAAACTTATCATTCCGGTAGCGGGTGATAACATGATGAGTTTACATCCGGTCCCAGCTGCACTTCCCTGCTTGGTTGAGGTGTGGCTGGGATGGTGTAACAGCAGGTGGCTAAGCCAATGTTATGACACAACAACCCAGGCTGTGAAGGCAGCAAGCATCCTGGTGGGCAGGTGACATCTGGAAACCCCCTTCCCTATGACGCGTTGCTCAGTCTCGTTCAGGGAACCGTTTTCTTCTGGCACTCTAGCAAATGCAGACAAGACGCACACTTTTTCAAATATCTACGCAAAGTTGTTTGGCCAGAAGCCATATATCTTCCTAATCACAGCAGCATCTCCTTGGACCAGGAAGGATGTGCCCTAATTAAAAAGCATTGATATCCTGCCTTCCAAATTCCCATGCATGCATACAAAATTAGAAGTAGAACACAAAACAAAATATCCAATCCCCTAAAATAGGAAGTGTATAACAGAGCAAGAAGATAGTAACCCTAACTACACCCTAGAACAAAACAGAAGTTTCATCAATGCCTAAGGAACTACAGGGACAGAAATCATTCAAGAAAACTACTTCATCCAATCCAGCAGTCTTTGTTAAATTCCATCAACTCCCCCATAGGACTAACCTAGAACTGGCCAAGGCACCTTCTCCTTGGACCTCATAGCTGTACGTGGAGCTTTGGAGATCATGAAGATACCTCCTCCCAAGACTACCACCATCAAAGATTCTAGTTTTTAGGATGCTGCACGTTTAGGGGACTTAGAGTACCCTGGTTGGTCCCATGCGCAACATCCAGACACTAAAAGTACTCCCAGCGGCAAGCTCAAGCAGGCGCTTAAGCATGAAGGTGCAGGGTCCATCTGGCATCTTTGAGCCCCACAGAAGGGGAGAAAGATGTTCCATGCTGTTGATGCTCTAGAAAAGAGTGATGCTGAAGAGAAGCCTGCTATGAACCTGTTCAGCTCCTGCCTGGCAAATTCTGAAGCAACATCTCATCCTTTTGACTCTGGGGCCTCCGAACTGGAGAGTTCCTTGATTCTTTGGTCCCTGACTGGCTGGACATTCCTCAGCAGACAAGACCCTGAGCCAGGAATAGGACATGAGAATGTGCTCATTTTGGCATCAATTTGTAACAGAAAATATAGTATGTGGTGATGGCATCTGGTCAAGATACCTTTAAAAGGGAATGGGTCAGATTGATGGAGGAAAAGTCCATTGCAGGTTACAAGCCGTGACAGGTGTGTGCAGCCTCCTGATTTGAGAAGTCGGCTAGCTCTGAATGCCAGATGCAGGGGAGTGGCAATAGGATACGGGCATCTTGTTGTCTTGCCTGGTCCCTGAAGTATATGGTGGACCACTATGAGATGCACAATGCCGCCTTGAGCGCCCTTCATTGAATGGAAAGGTGGGATATAACTTCAATAAATAAATAAATGCAGGAAGTGGGACTGCAGAACTCTTCTGATGTTCTTAAGTGTGTTTAGGATTGCAGCCTTTGCCACAAAGCTGCAGGAACTGCCAAGAGAGATGCACTGAGCCTGGCCAGGGCAGGCCATCATTTCTCTGTCTGCAAATGTACAGCCTACTGTACTTGCACATATTAGCAGGGTCCTGCTAGATCAACCCAGAAGACCATCTCATCAGGCACCCTGTTTCCAGCTGTGGGTCACCAGGTGCCTTCAGGAAGCTCCCAAGCCGGGTGTGAAGAAGATGAGAACTCTCTCCTCGGTTATTTACTGGGGGAACCAACAACCGCAAAGCAAAGAACTGCCAGTTGAAGAAATCCACCCATGTTGCTCTTATTAGCATGACAGGAAGGGGTGTGTGCAGGATCAGGTTTTGTTTCTTTGTTTTTGCAGCGAGGCCCACCTATGAAGATACGTCACACTGTCTCCCCCATCAGCCACGAGAAACCCATCTTTAGTGTGAGGCTTCCCTACAAGTGCAAGAACAGGGCAAGCGGCGTGAAGCAGGGCTGTGTTCTTGCACCAACCTTGTTTGGGATTTTCTTCGCTGTCCTGCTGAAGCAGGCCTTTGGAACTGCAACAGAAGGCATCTATCTCCGGACCAGATCTGACGGAAAGCTCTTCAACCTCTCCAGACTGAGAGCAAAGTCCAAAGTCAAGCTGAAATGTCTGAGTGACTTCCTCTTTGCCGACAATGCAGCTGTCACTACCCACTCTGCCAAAGATCTCCAGCAGCTCATGGATCGTTTTAGCAAGGCCTGCCAAGATTTTGGACTGACGATCAGCCTGAAGAAAACACAGGTCATGGTTCAGGATGTGGACTCACCTCCCTGCATTACAATCTCTGCGCATGAACTGGAGGTTGTCCATGACTTTGTGTACCTTGGCTCAACGATCTCCGACACTCTTTCTCTCGATACTGAGCTAAACAAACGCATCTGTAAAGCAGCTACCACGTTTTCCAGACTCACAAAGAGAGTCTGGTCCAACAAGAAGCAGACGGAACATACCAAGATCCAGGTCTACAGAGCTTGTGTCCTGAGTACACTTCTGTACTGCAGCGAGTCATTGACTCTTCACTCACAACAGGAGAGGAAACTGAACGCTTTCCACATGCGCTGCCTCCGACGCATTCTCGGCATCACCTGGCAGGACAAAGTTCCAAACAACACAGTCCTGGAACGTGCTGGAATCCCTAGCATGTATGCACTGCTGAAACAGAGACGCCTGCGTTGGCTCGGTCATGTCATGAGAATGGATGATGGCCGGATCCCAAAGGATCTCCTCTATGGAGAACTCGTGCAAGGAAAGTGCCCTACAGGTAGACCACAGCTGCGATATAAGGACATCTGCAAGAGGGATCTGAAGGCCTTAGGAGTGGACCTCAACAGGTGGGAAACCCTGGCCTCTGAGCGGCCCGCTTGGAGGCAGGCTGTGCAGCATGGCCTTTCCCAGTTTGAAGAGACACTTGGCCAACAGTCTGAGACTAAGAGGCAAAGAAGGAAGGCCCATAGCCAGGGAGGCAGACCAGGGACAGACTGCACTTGCTCCCAGTGTGGAAGGGATTGTCACTCCCAAATCGGCCTTTTCAGCCACACTAGACGCTGTTCCAGAACCACCATTCAGAGCGCGATACCAGAGTCTTTCGAGACTGAAGGTTGCCAACAACTTCCCTACAGGGCTCTTTGGAATGTGAAGAACATTCTTAGGTTGCCCAAGCCCAGTTCCCAACCGCCACAATTTGCAAATTCCCAACACTTGCCAAATCCCAGCCATGTTTGGAGACAAGATGGCACCAGTTAAACAGGTTGACAGCAGGTGAGCTCCAGTATTAAATATAAGCTTGGCAAACACAGTGGCCTACATAAAGATACAAATATACATTTATGTCAAAAGATAGTTGGAAAGGATGGCACCAAATTTGGCACAATTTCTTCCAGATGTCATGGCCTGAATCCAGTACTTGTTCAGAGCGATGGTATGAATGGTTACTGGTGAGTAAGTCCCATTGCATTTAATGGGGCTTATTCTAAGGTGAATGTGCACTGGAGTGCATTTAATGGGGCTTACTCTAAGGCAGGGGTGCTCACACTTTTTTGGCTGGAGAGCTACTTTGAAACCCAGCAAGGCCCAGAGATCTACCAGAGTTTTTTTTTTACAATGTTCATGCCATCATAACATATACGTGTACAATGTATGTTGGTGTACCTTGAGCCCCACTGAGTATAACAGAACTTACTCCTGAGTAGACATGGCTAGGATTAGGCTGTGGGGCTGCAATCCTAGCCACACTTACCTGGGAGTAAGCCCCATTGAGTACAATGGGCCTTACTCCCGGCGTTTCCTCCCAGAGGCACCTGAAGGGGGGGGTCGGCACTCCGCGATCTACTCATTTTGCCTCGCGATCTACCGGTAGATCGCGATCCACCTATTGAGCACCCCTGCTCTAAGGTGAATGTGCACTGGAGTGCAGTATCAGATACTTATCCTTCAACGTTCTTACACTAAACCCAAATACCCCATACTTTAAACAAGGTGTAAAGCATGGACTGGGAGAGAGCTCAGGCTGACATTACAGGCATTTCCCTATTTGCATCTGAAATTTGGAGGAGCTGATCAATGAACAAGGATTAGTCTGGAAACTTATCAGGATTGAAATGAATGGAACAGACATTGGTCCTCACTGAGTTGCCTCATTGATTTCAGGACTCTGACGTCACACCCCCCCCCCCAATGCACTTCCTTTATCTCTTTTCCTTCCCTTTTCTATTAACAAAGGAAGAGAGCAAGCAGTGTGGTGCCATTTTGCTGGCCTTCTTCTGCAGAGGGGTGGGGTTGTTGGTGGACTTTTGTACACCCCTAAGCCCACCATCTGCTGCCAGCTTCGTGGTAGGGCTGAGCCCACGCAAAATGTGCCAGAGTTACAGCAATTCTATGGCAAACACAAGCAGATGCATTGCAAGATTATACATCCTTAATTTTTTTTTAAGTCAACATCTATGGTCAATATTAACAGACAACAGGCAGGAGAACGTTCATGTCTTGGCAGTGTTTGTCTCTGGGTCTTTGATGTCCCCGATTCCATTTGTAAAACATTGGAGAGCACATCAGATCATTTTACTCTCACTTTTGAAAATGTTTGGGCACCATTTTCCAGAGGCACTGAAATACCAGTGTAAAGCGCAGAGCAAGGGAACATCCCCCTGTCCCTTAAACCAATTTATAAGGCAGCTCTCCATTGGAGAGCAATTCCAATCGTCAACTGGCAAGAACAGGCACACACTAGATCCAGACTTCGAAGTTGGAAAGTGAAGCTGCTCTGCTTTGGTTTTTTACTGGCGTCGAGGCAGGGGTGTTGGGGAGGGGGTGTCTTTGAGTTAAAAGTTAAAATGTATGCTGAAGATTTTCTTTTCCTTGGTCCATAAAGAACAAGTTCAAAAGGCCAGTGAGAGCTCAGTAAAGGCACCATTTTATATCTTAACCCATTTCTGCCCAGCCCACAGGTGTAGGCTTTTGATCCCAGTTGCATATATGTCATGTTGGGCAGAAATGGCTTAATCAGGGGGAGGGGTTGGGGTGGGAGAGAAGACCCACAGGAAAGGCCCGGACTCCTCTGGGGTGCATCCCAGAATGAACTTTTTGTAAGAGTATGGCTGATTTTTGAGTATGTGTTTTAATTCCTCCTAATCACCAGAAATATAGGTGACATGTGGTCCCCAAGTGGACCGCCAGATTGGCTGGGCATCGTTAATTGTCAGTTCACCTGTGAACCAGGATTGGTCTTCTTGATATGCAAGAATATTTCCCAGGGGTTGGTAGTATGTGCCTGTCTGCCTCCAACCCTGTTTTAGATTAAGGAAAGTGACGGGAGGAAGACCCGCGTATGTCCTAATGTGCCCTCCATGGTCCTGCCACGTTGGTCCAAAATCACTCCTCAGCTGACTTGAGCCCAAACCAGACCCGACGGCTGTCCAGCCACAGTACCTCTGTGCCCACCACCAGTGCACCTACCTCATTGCTCCAGCGGAGTGTGCTGCCAGGGCCAGACTGGGCAAGTCCCAAAGCCGCAGCAAATCCCTCTCCTCCCCTCTGCTGCTCCTGCCGGGACAGCGTCTCCCCACAGCGCAGAGCCTCTCATGGGGCTCCAGGCTGAGGATTCATGGTGCTTCCCGGCCCTTTCCCATCTGCTTCTGGGGGAGGCAGCAGCCCCTTTCCCCGAGTTTGCGCCTGCCAATCTCAGGGGGGAGACACCGAGGGAGCTTGGCGGTGTGGCCTTCCAATCCTGTTCTGGGAGAAGAAGGTCACCAGTTAATCTGTCTCAATGACAGGCAGAATTACCTCAAGATGATTTAATCAGAGAGGCCTGGGCAAGGAGAAGAGATGCTGGCTGGGAGGCTCCAGGGCCCACAGGGTTAATCTCTCGCAGCTTCTGCCCAGAGAGGGAAGCACATGGCCACTGGGTAGGGGGTTCCAGGCAGCCCTCCCTACATCTGCCAGCACTGGTTGTTGCCTCCATGGAACTCAGCTCTGCTGTGCGTTATGGGGTACAACACGGGCTGACATTCAGCTTCAGTTCTAAGGCGACAGGGAGCCTTTTGGATTCCTTTTAACCTCCAAGATAAGAGCTGCTTCTTGGAACCACCAGGCAGGCATCCATTGCAACCAGGCTGAGCTTTGCTTTCTCCACCTGCAAAGGGGCTGAGCAACGAGCGAGCGGAGAGATTAAGCAGCTAAATTTACACCTGCTTATGAAGGCAGGAGAGGGAGGAGAGGTGCACATGGAGCAGGCGAAGAGCCAGCACAGGGCCAGGGGAGACGAGCTGCCAGGATGGCTCTCACACACGCCCCTCCACATCATATCCAGTGAGCCACCTGTCCTACACTTTGTCACACTCCCAGGGCTTTGGGGTGCTCAGAGTTGTTGGTTCTGAACCCTAGAGCCCTCAAAGATCCCTGTTTGGTAGTACTGCCACCACCCTGTAAGAGCCAGTGTCTCAGTCCAGGGATACCCAGACCCTCTAGGCTTAACTATATCCCTTGTAGGCACTGAGCACTTTCTTTACTTAAAGTCTCAGTCCTCAAGTTACTAGTCCACAATGAGGATTTTTGGTAGCTTGCTGAACGGCTAGGCAGGATTCTGAACCTTTGTCCCCAACAGACAATGAACCAACATGGTAAAAGGATTTTTACTTTATTAAGTACATAGGGTTACAAAAAGTTACAAAAGGCAGCAAATGCTAGAGGCATAAAAACTTCTAGGAAACATATCAGCATAAAACAACAAAGCTAACTGGCTAACTCTATTATTTCCTAACTCTCACCTGGGTCAGCTTCTTTTGTAGATCCTCAGTCCCAGTTACCTATGGGCCACATGGTCCTGGCGGGGCAGGATGTGCACCCACCACCTTTTCCACCAAGAGACAAAAACCAAAGACCCTGTCCGGAAGTGGGGCTGGATGCTTGCCCTCTCAGCTCTTCCCTCCCCCTGGAGATCTGCAGCTGCATTCCATCCTTGATGGGCATCTTTCTGGCTGCCTAGGGGCTACATTATCACCTTCCATTGAGTTGTAAATTCCTAGCAGCTAGGACTGCAAGCCCCTTGCAAGCCCCTTCTGTGTTACTGGGTTACTTTGGTTCAGGCTTTGCAGTGCTACTAGGCCTGAACTGCACATATTCATGACACCACCATTGCCAGGTGATGGAGGAGGGAAAGACTCCTGGGCTTGGCCTAGGAGAAGGGGCCGTAGCACAACAAGAGAGCACATGCTTAGCTTGGAGAAGGTTCTGGATTCAAATCCCACCTGAAACCCTAGAGAGCCCCTACTAGTCAACTCTGATCATGCTAAGCTAGGTGGACAAATGGCCACACTCAGGCAGCGTCCCACGTTCCTCTGCACGAACCTATTCAACAGAACAAGGCTTTGCAGGAGCAACAGTTGCACAGGAGCCCTTGGTGAGCAGCACAGCCAGGGCAAGGATTTGAACTCAGCTCTCCCCCATTTTCAAACCCTCTGTCTCTCAACCGTGGTTCACAGTAGGGTGCAGTGCTAATCCCCCCTCCTCCTGGGTACAATCCTGCCTCGTGGGCAGGGACTGGAAGGGATTTCCCAGCTCTAATTGGGATTTCCGTAGCCTGGGGATTTCCTCATTCCTCCAGCCCTCGATGCCCATTCCTTTCCAGATAATAAGGGAACCTCTGGTTGCTAGGAGACCAACAATAAGTTGCAGGAAATAATGATGGGCACGAGTTTTGCCAAGAGTTTTGCTTCAGGAGACCTGTGCAAAATCCTCCACCTGGCCAGGTGATTGCACAGAGGCTCTTGAAACAGTCTGCAGACTATTGAAAATTCAGACAGGTAGGGAAGGGAGACAGGCTGGGCAAAACGGCAGGTTACATTTAAACCTGGCATCATGAGGGGTTGGCTTGTTTTAAAAATAGCAACAGTTAACCTGTTGGGTATAAATAACTGCTTAGCCCGAGACTTAAACGGCTGGAGGTTTAATAATACACACGGGAGGTTTTAATCGCTTTCCAGTCACCCCCTGCCAGAGTTCAGCTGGACTCAGTCTGAAGGCAGCTGTTGCAAGCCTCATTTGCATTTGGGGTTTGAAGGACGAGGGTGTTTTTCTGACCCTGATCTGCGGACAGCTTGCATTCCTTGATAAGAACTGGGATCGGGAATAAACAGTTTTTTCTTCTTTCTTTTCGGTCAATTCGCTAGGATACTTTGTCTTCCTTTTGTGTGACTTGGTTGGGTCAGGGAAAAGGAGAGGCAAGGAGCCAATTTTGTTCTATATCAGTGGTCTTCAACCTTTTTTGTGTCACAACCTCAGTAAATGTGACTGGGGACCCACCACCAATCCTGCTGCCCTCTTGGGACCCATTCTGCCCACCTTGTCCTTGTCCATCCTGTTTTCCCCATATCTTGTGCCTTCACAACAACTCTGAGAGGTCACAGCAAGAGCTGGGCTGGCCTTAATAGCTGCAGGGCACAACAGCGAGAAGAGGCTGTGCAGGGTTCTATCAAGAACCCAGTTGGGATAAGGCAGCACCATTATGCGACTGGATCCAAGCCCACTCTTGCACAGGCTTTGAAAGGTTACTGCAACCCCCCAAATGAGGCTTCATGGCCCCATTGGGGTCACGACACAAACCCTGTTCTCAGGGCCGTATTAACTCACGGCTGGGCCCCTAGGCTTTATCTAGGGCACCCCTAAAGAATACCCAAATGGCACTTCAATCTTTCACCCTACTATAGCTGACAGCCTGACCCTGGAACGGCAGGTACTAGACCACAGTACAGAGCCCTAGCTCCATTTTGAGGGTCTCTTGCTGAATTCTATTCATAATTTTTAAAAATATATTTTCATTATGCAAGTAGAACTCTTTTGGAAAGTGCTTTTTGGGGGGTATAGTTTTTTATACTCCCAAATTTTAGTTTTAATAAATATATAATTTATGGATAATTGTTTTAATGTAAGAAACAATTTGTTTCATTGCAATAAGGAAGCGGTTAGTTATCTGATGCTCGTGTGCTATTGGTCTGCTATCTCCCCCTCCCCCCATTGTCTCAAAACAAACTTCAGCTGGGCTTTTCTGCTCAGGTTTTTTTTTTTTACATAATGACTGCTTGTTCAGCATATGGCCCCACAAAAAGGGATCGTAGGGATTCTATAACATTCCAGAGGTAAGTGGAGAAGTTTATAACAATAAACATTTCATAGAAATGAACTAAAGTAGGTGGAAGAGTATATACAAACTGAAACGAAGCATTTTTACAAGTGCCGCTGCCTAAGGAGGTATGTGGGGCGGCGGCAAGAAACAGGGCCTTCTCAGTAGTGGCACCAACGTTATGGAACTCCCTTCCCCTTGACTTGAGAATGGCTCCCTCTCTTGAGACTTTTCGGCAAGGCCTGAAGACCTTGCTGTTTAAACAAGCCTTCTGACTTCATGGCCTTTTTAACATCTTTTATACATCTTTTAGTTGCTTTTTTACAGGCCTGATTCCTCTAAGAACTGCTGTTTTATGCTCTTTTTATTCTGACTTTTATCTGACTACTGTTTTTATGGTTTCTGTTAATGTGTTTTTAATATGTTTTTATCTGTTTGTTAAATTATGTTTTAATCTATTTTTAATATGTTGTAAGCCGCCCTGGGTCCCTTTAGGGAGAGGGGCGGGATAGAAATAAAGTTTATTATTATTATTATCTCCCGCCTGCTATTACTCTCACCTAAATACTGGAATGGAGATATAGGCAAAAAAAGGAACCAGTGCAGAATTCCCTCATCTTTTCAAAACTGCCCTTTTGAGTATTTTTTAAAACCACCAGACAAAAAGAAATTGTCCACCCAAGTCCTATGCATGTTTGAGCAGAAATCAGTCCCAATGAATTGAATCAGTCCCAAGACATGAGAGACAGCAGGAAATGGTGCTGGAAAAATACAGGTTGCTGGGACAGTGGTGTAGCTAAAGGGATGGGGGGGGAACATTGCTCTGGGCACCACACCTTAAGGGGGTGTCTTAGAGGCCTCCAAAAGGTTTTCACTGAAAACCAGAAGTGCCTTTTGAAGACCTCTAAGATTATGTATGGGGGATGTTAAAAATTGCAGGGCGAGGGGGGGGGTGTAAATATTTTTTTCTCCCAGACTCCAGGTGGTTTAGTTATGCCACTCTGCTAGAATGAAAGTTGTCAGCAGAACCAACACTTGCTGGAAGGGATTCTGTCTCCTCAGGCACTGAAACAACCAAACTGACAGTATTGCAATTGTTTTTATGTTTTATTTTATGTCACTAATTTATTAGTGTCAATAAGTGCTTTTAGTGTTTTGAAAGCACTGTGCATAAATTGACCCAATTCAGACACAACGTGGTACCACACAAGTCACAGTGAACTGCAGGCCCTTATGCACCTCCTCCAAGTGTGAGGGCAGGCAATCAAAATCTAAGTTGTGGTTTGGAACAAACTACAGTTTCCCATTTCATCTGAACACAGGAAGCCAGTTTGTACAAACCACAGTTAGTAGATGAACCAGAATAGCAAAGCAGGATCAAACTAGTGTTAACCTTTTAAATAAATAACATGGACTGCAGTGTGAAGCATGGTGAAATGGAGAGAGACTGTGCCGTAGCCAAGGGCGTAGCCAAGGGTTTATGGTTAAAGTGATATTTGAACTGGGGACTTCCTGGTTCCCAGATCATACTGCTAGCTACTAAGTTACATGTAGCAGACAATACTAGAATTGCAGCCTGCCCACTCCAGCTGTGTACACTCAATATTGAACAAACACTTTTTCCATGCCACTCATCAGTCCCATTGAAAGAGCGGTTTAAATTGCCCATTGCTAGGAAAAGACCAAATGCGTGGGAAATACAGCAGGCCTGGCATTCAGATAAAGGCTTGGAGATTTTGCACTGACTCACCTCCAGGAAATTGGATATTCTGGGACCAGTAGCTCCAGTGCAGTCACATTGGGGCACGTGGAGGGGGAGCGTGCAGTGGTTGATTCTGAAAGCAGCAAGTCATCAGAAGGCCTGCAGCGCCAGTAGGCAAGCACAGGATCAAGTTATTCAGTGGCAAGGATTTGCACTTTGTGCATGCTCATGGGTCCTCTTCTATTAACACATGAATCTGCCTTCCTATATTTAATCCACCTAGCTCAGCAATGGTAATACTGACTGACAGTGGCTCTGCAGGGTTTCAGGCAAGGATCTTTGCAGCTCTTCCTGGGACCTCCCGCATGGGAATCATGTGCTCTCTCATGTGCTACAGTCTATCCTCAGGGGCTGAGCCCTAAACAGACATAACAGATCACAGGGCTAAGTCCACATTGCAATGACACTGGAAAGATGCAGAAATGTAGCAGCCTTGACCCCTAACATCTTACTTGATAATGAAGGAGGCTGATGAGGACGGGATTCCATCGTTAATCCTACAGTAAAGATTAAAAAAAATCCCCTGGACGCTACAAATTGCAGAGATTGTGGAACAGCAGCATGGAGTTGCTTCAGACCTATCCCTAGGAAGTCAACAATTGCATAAGGACCAGAAAGTGTTCCTTTACAAAACAGAAGCTCCACTGCTCATTGCAGATGAGTCATGTTTCTGGAGAATTCAAGGCAAGAGAAGGCTCTCAGATCAATTTAAGTCAAGCAGGTACCCCAAGTGATGAGCAGAGAACCATTGAAAGGTCAACTTTTTCTACCAGTAATACACTGGGCTGTAGAGGAGGCATTTAGATCAGAGTTGCAGCCCCACCACATCAAAGTCAGAAGAGGGAAGAGGGAGGTGCAGCAATTCACACCTGCATGCTGGAAAACCAGGCGAGTTGCTCCTAATTCTCCATGTGCCACATTTTGGTGGATCTCTCTCTGTAGAAGTTGCTGCATCAACCATAACTCTGTGTCTGCTGGAAGGGGGTTGGCTGGACAACCCCCATTGATCAGCAGTGAAATGTTTTGCCTTTTATGGACACTGAAATTTACAGCCAAGTCGGGATTTGTATTTTTTTTTTTAAATCTTGGCCACACCCAGACATTAGTATTAGCAGCTGCAATTCCTCCCCCTCTGTGGCTGCTGCTGTAAAAGCCAGTATCAGATCAGATCCGCTCCACAGATGCCTGCTGTTCTGCAGGACACTCATTCTAAAGAGCTGTCCCACCACTGCTGCCACAGGATCCTCTTCATCTGGAAGAACAAGCCACTCGGTGCATGCCAAGAACTTGGTAGATGGCTTGGCACCACAGCACTCTCATTCAGCTGGGAGGAATCATCCTCTCCCTCTTTGGGTGGGTCTCCTCGTGTGTCACAACTTTCTTGCCTTCCTGGAAGGACCTCAACTTGGAGCTAAATGAATTTGAGGTCTGGAGCATAGGACTCTGGCATGCCTGCGTCACTCAAGAGGAGAACGGCGTGGAGTGCAAAGCCCACGGGTCCCTGCTGGCCCTCCCTGTGGAATTCAGAGCATCCACCGTTTTAATGCTGGCCTCAAACGGACTGGGACTTCTCGCGTTTGTCCTTGCTGCTTTGGGACTGAACTGCCTGAAAACAAGGGATGAGAAACTGAAAAGACGCCTGGGGGTGACTGGCGGAGCCCTCTTCTGCATGTCTGGAGTGACAACGCTGGTGCCCATCTCATGGGTTGCCTACCGTACAGTACAGGAATTCTGGGATGAGACTGTGCCAGAGATTGTCTCAAGGTGGGAATTTGGTGATGCCTTATTCCTGGGCTGGTTTGCCGGTGTTTTTCTTCTCATAGGTGGGGCTCTTCTCATCTGTTCTGCTTGTTTGCTAGAGCGCCTAAAGCCATCCACACAGTTTGCATCCACAGCCTGTCCTATGCAAGAGCCACAAATTCCAGCTAAATCACAAAATCCCCGCCCGCGTTCAACACCTAAAAATGCAGATCTTGTAATCTGAACAAGACACGTCACAGGTTTCTGCTAGCAAGAGATTTGAGACTATTGAGTGGTTGATATTTAACTAATTGGCTGGGGGTTGAGTTTTGGTTTGGATTCTTCAACAACTGTCTCAAGCCTCTCCCTGTTGGGCCAGTGGTCTACACACAGACAGCAAAGGCAGTTGCAGCACTAGGCTGCCTTTTCAACAGTAGCTGGCACATCTGCTTGCATACCTGCACTTTGAGGAACACGAAAGCAAGTTCTAAATAAGCACTTTTTCTTTAAAACAGTAAAATCAGTAAAACAGTAAAAAAAGTAAAATCTTTAAAATGGATTCCTTTGATACTGTAATATGCATTAGAAGAAGGGGGTACAGCAGCACCAATCTCTTCCTACAAGCAATAAGGGGAAAATGTAGGTTGAAAGGGCATCTTCCTATTCTGCTGAGAAAAATGTCACTGAAGCCACAGGCAACTTCAAGTGGAACACACCTAGAGCCTCTGACCACAGCAGTGTCTCCAAAAGGTAGGGTCAGGATCTCAAAAACTGAAAGTGCTCATTTGTTTTTCTCAAAATCGCAAGACTCACAAAACAGTCCAGTAGCAGTTATGAAGGTGAGGGAAAGAGTATTCCAAGTGCAATTTTATAAAAAAGGGGGAAGACCCCACTGACCAGCAATCCCACACAATTAGAGGTGTTTTTTTTACTAGCTTCTTCTATTCAGTAAATACAATATGCCCAAACTGAAACTGAGAGGCTCTACTTAGCCAATGATGAGAGGAAGATGCCAAGACTGCTTGATGCAGCCAAGTGGCTACAATAGGGAAGGATGGATCCATCTCATCACAATCCCAATTCAGGACCATGCAAAATCAATGATGTTATTGCTGCGTCATACGGTTTCAAACTACAGAGAAGTGGTTTAACCACTAGGTGGTCTAACCCTAACCTTAGCAGATGTTTCACAATAGTAAAATCCATTCACCAGCAGCTCCTATAAAATGCCTGATGAAGTATATTTCAAGGAAAGGTTTGGTACCTTGGTACCTTTTCAGACTGAGCCCATGATACTTGGATACCCTGTTCCAGGGCAGGGTTGAATTAGGTACTCCTCTAAGTGTACAATTCTATCCAAGTGAAGCAGTGCAAGTGCTTGCCCAGCAAGGGGTATCAGAATGTCAGGGCTTGGCCTGTGCTGCTGGGTGGGCACAGTTAGGGGAGCAGAAAAGATCTTGGCAAAGGCAAAACTTTTACCCCAGACCTTCAAGAGCCAGAGCCATTTGGCCAGCACCAGACCAACAGCCTCATAGGCTGCAGCACATAGCAAACCTCACTTAGAGGTGCTTTGGCCAAGTCCCCAAAGTAAAGCAAGCTGGATGAGACCAGGTCTTCTTCCAGGATGCATGCAGCTGGTGGTGCAAGCATGTGGCAACTATCAAGCTTCACTCCCCCCTCAACTCCACAAGGAAGTACAAGACCACCAAAGAAAGAAGGCCAGCCATTCAATGCTTAAAATTCTTATTGCACGTTTATTAAACCAGACAAGGCTCATCAAATATGCACTCTTTCATTCACATCCTGATTTGTCAGTGTTCCAAAAGAACACAAGTTGTTTAAAAACTGACAGGTGCTCCTCTGCAAGCCTGTGTGCATCAGCAAAGAGATTTCACCTGGGCTTAAGGAGCTTCGTTTGCCCCAGTGCTATCCTGGTAATTAAATTCTGCCACTGACACTTTTTGCCCACTGTAAGAAGTCAGAGAAAGGCCCTTTCCTTCTAGGCTTTGCCTTCTGTCTGGTGCTAGAAGGATTTCTGCAGTTCTCTAGTCAAGACTAGTGCCCCTTGTATCCCTAGGGGATGGGTTCCTGCTGTTACCATGGAAATTCAAAACTGGATAACAAGCAGTGACTCCTGTTCACATTTCCTGTCACACTTATGATTCATCTTTGTTTGCAAATGCTTTGCAAAAGGAAGATTTTTCTTTCTTTTGCTTTGGAAGCAGGCACTAAGAACCTAGATTCATAGCTACAAGAACTCCTCTGCTATCCATTTTATGTAAGCATTCCTAAAATTGCCTCCCATAGCATTCCTCAAGCAGCTATGAGTCTAGGTTCTCACTGTCTGCTTCCTGTTCCGAAGCAAAAGAAAAATCTTCCTTTAGCAAACAAAGATAGGTGAGTCATGAGCACAATGGGGGGAATTTGAGAACTGCGGATACGGGACGAAGAAACATGGACAAGGCCTCGATGTACAGTCTACTGTCTGAAGATTTTTCAAAAAGGGAAGTTGTACGTCCCACCACCAAATGGACTCCCTGAAGAGGACTGTCCTGATGTGACTCAAGGTTCAATTTAAATGCAACATGGGTCATGGGTTAAGCACTTACCTGTGTAAAACATTCTGAGTGCCCATTTGTGTGCAAGTGCGCTCACAACAGACATTGGTTCAAACACGTAGTGTTGGCACACCAGCCATCAGAGAACTGGCATGGTTGCTGGCTTGCCAACTCTATATGCAACTGGACCAGTGCATGAGGCAAGCGCAGTGCAAAAAGCAGTAAGGTATGTGTGAGACGCTCGTAATAGGTATATTTGCCCTTGGCTGCAGGACATACAAAACTGGGCATGACAAAAGTGTGCACACAATACTTTGTGTGTTTAAAACAGCACATTTTATAAAACGTTTCTCACTATGTTCTCATAGGAAGGAAGGCAAATGCAGCTATGGGCAAAGATACACTGCAAAACCTGAGTGAATGTTCCAGCTGGGTGCCTGTTCATGTAGTATGCAGGCCAAAGGGTGCCCTTTTCATCTCGTAGCCCTTTTCTAGGCACACACAGTATTGACTGGGTCTAGATACAGATTGTCTTGATCAGGGTCATGGCGCTCTCCTCCGTGCTCCATTTCAAAGAAAGAGGCAGCTGCAACCCCACGTCCTGGGGCTTGCGGTCCCCACTATCTCACACAGTAGAGTCGGCAGAGTTTATTTCACAGTCACGGCCGAGGCCCCATGAATGGACTCCATCACTGCAGCAAATCGGCTGCAGAGGTCATAGGGCGAATTGGGGCGGATCTTGGGTGGCTCTTTCAGGATGACTCCCTCCGCAGAGCAGTCCAGCAGGCGGGGCAGAAATTCACCCAGCTTCAGTTGCAGGTCTTCTGTGAAAGACATTGGACATGTGCTGGTGGCAACTTCAAAGCCAATGGTTAGTCTCCAGTTAAAACCAACCTTCCCATAAACCACATGACAAGGGCTAAAGAAGCCAGATGCTCCCAACAGTGCTCTGGCCTGTTCGATCTCCATGAATTCAAAAGGCATTTTAGGAGCAAGGGTGCTGAGTGGTAGATGTCACCCTCTGCTGGACAAAATAATAGTTGATGGAGGCCCATTTTTGAGAACTTAGCCAGAGAGACACAGCAGCCTGCTTTCAAGTCATCAATCACACTTCCCTCAACTCGGATGCTAGGATGAGTAAAAGATTCCCGCTCTACAGCGGCCTCTTCCATCCCTTGGTATCTCTGAGGTGAAACCAATCTGCAGTGTATGGATTGCAAGGTCAACAGATCTTGTGATGCTGTGAGAAAGTCAGTCTGAGAGCACTGCTGGGAAGGGGGGACAGAATATGGTCAATCCAACAAATCTGAGCACACACCAACGTGATTTTTGGGAGCAGGGAATGCTACCAATTCTCACCAATAAGCACAAAGAAATGTTGATTGGTACAGCTCAGCCTGCCAGAACTGGGAGCCAGTAAGTCCATGTCTCAGCCAAGATCAGTGAAATTCCACATCGGCAATAGGAGAAACTAAGGAATCCAGTCCTAGCTTTTGAATATGTTCAGATGCACAGCTCAGACCTTGTCATCCATGGATTTTGTATCCACTGACTTGACTCAATGCAGGTCCCCCAACCCATATTGAGACCCAACCCGGATCCTCTCAACATGACTAGTCACATCTGGAGGGTGTTCTGAGGCTTGGGGAAGGCCATGTGCTGTCTCCCTGGCCCTCAAAAGGCCTTTGAACTGTGGTTCTCAAACTTTTGGGAGATTTACTCCCAAAGTCTTTGTGAGGGAGGGGCGAAGGCAGCATCGAGATACCCAGGATTGTGTGGCTAAGGGGGCTGCTTTTACTTACTGTGGGATTGGGCAAGCAGGAGAAGCTGGGAACCCCATGCAGCCTTTCGCAGGGTTCCTTGAGGCTTGGAGTGTTAAAAAAGTGAGCGCAAACCACATCCTGGCTGCGTTCACAAACCAGAAGTGGTTTGTGCTTGTTATTTTTTAACATTCCAGGTCTTGGGGAGCCATGCGGAGGGCTGCACAGGGCTCCCTGCTCCTGCTTGCCCAAGCCCACAGTAAGTGAAATTATCCCCCTCGCCCCCCCTCAGTGACGTGATCCTGGGGATCGTGTCACTGCCCCCTCCTTCCCCCCATCCCTTAACAGGACAGGGGAAGCTTTACAGGAACTGGTGAGTCACAACCCACCAGTTTGAGAACCACTGCCTTAGAGCATCACTTCCGGCTTTTCAGGAAAAAAACTAGTGACATTCTAAGGCCTTCTGGAAGCAACCTCCCTGGGCCTCCAAACACCCTCTTGATGTGACAGGACCAGCAGATTTCATTATCAACAGATTTCCAGGAATGGAACCCCTGCGGAAGCCAAGGCACGACTAGTCATTCAACAGACAAGAGAGTTTCTTTGGTTAGCTTAGCTGAATGCTTATCAATACACATGTTCAGACACATCTTGGGAGCCCAGGGAAGGCTGTGCTAGCAATGTATTTCTCTAGAGCAGGGACTAGGGATTTCCAACACCCGCAGCAGGGGATGCCCACGGGCACGTTTTCCTACCATTCATGTCTTTTCCCAGGTAAGAGCACCAGCGACTCCTCATCACCTCTATGGCATCCAAGTCATCCTGGGAGATGTTGTTGTTTATAATGAGATGCATGCAGGGGATGATCTGCTCATTCAGGATGCTCACACCTTCCGCCACACTCCGCTCATTGCTGCTTTCAAAGAGAGCGGCTGCAGCTTCATTCAACTTCTGCAGAAAAGCAAGAAGAGAAGACAGACTCAGGGGACTTGCACAGGAGCACAGCTGGGTGTTGACAGAATGCAATGCTGGTGGTGCGAGTTAAGTAACACTGAACATTTGGGCATAGCTGCACTGCCTTGATCAAAGCCAAGTAGCTGCGAGTTACTCTCTGGTGTAGGAAAGGAGTGCATAGTGAATGGTACACTTGAGAAAGCAGCTGTAATCCACTCAGGACTGAGAGGACAGTCCTGAGTTTCAAAGTCTAACAGGGGAACAGAGGAAGACACTTGCAAGCTGAAGAAGAGAATGAACAAGTCACTTCTTCAGAGAGTGGGAAGAGGCTGCAAACACCAGCGTTTACAAAGGCAGCTTTGCAAGATCTTTATGTTCTGCACATCTTTGCCAGGGTTAATGGGAAACTCCTTTTCATATATTGTTGGGTCTCAACCAAACAGGCCTGAATACATATGTGACTGTGATATGGAAATTAAAAGAAAAAGGGATGTGTTTGAAGGTGGGGGAGGGAGGAAAAGATGAGAAACTGCTGCTGCTACCAACCAAGAGACACTTCCTTCTGTAGAGAGCAATCAACGATTCATCTGCACCTCTGCTGGGTCCCTCGATCAGCAGGGCCATGTTGCACTGATAGGCATACACCAGGTAGGTCAGAGCCTCGTAGTACCTTACAGGAGAAAGAGGAAATAAGGGTGAGCTACCTGGCCCTTCAGAATTACCAACATCTGTACAGACTACTTTTCTTGTATCACTTCAGCCGCCCACGTAGAACTGAAAGGAAGCCCCTCCCTGCCCGCTCTTTTCCTCCTGCACTCTTCCATCCCTAACCAATAGCCCTTGCACAGTTTCAGCCTTCTGTTTTTCAGTCTGCGTTCAGGCTTAAGGCTGAATTATCAGACTGTTACTGTACTCTGCCCATGGTTCTCAGGCAGCTGCCAAGGGATAACATAGCACAAAAAAATATCTATTGCTTGAAGGAAGTTGGAACACAAGTGGCAAACTGATAACATTTTTTGTGGGCGGGGAGTGCCCTCTTGATTTCTACCTTATATGGCTTTCACTTGTTGATGTATATCAATATTAAGTTTATCTCCTTGGTGATTGTGCTGTTAAGTGTAAATACTTTTTTCCCATGTGTAAGGTAAATTTCCCCCCCCCCACTCTTTTCCACAGTTTTACATGGTTTTTTATGACTGTAAATATATTTAGAGAAAAGCAAGAACCAAAGTAATTTACATGAAACTTACTTTTCATTCTGATAGAGCTCCAAACCCGTCAAGAGGTACACAGATACCTTGCGGAACAAACTGTATTCTTCATGCCATTTCTGTTCAGAAGTAGAAGATGGTTGAAAACCAGCAGATGGTTCAATATGCCTAGCCCTGGTTTCTCTTAACCCGTCCCTTTCCTCTTGAAGTTTTCAGACAACTTAATTAGTTACAATATTGTAGTTGCCAAAGTTCCTTATCTCTACTATGGAAGTCATTCTCCTTTAGACTGCATGCATGTAGACTGCCGACAGAGATAGAGAGAGAGAGAGAGAGAGAGAGAGCACGAGCACAAGAACGGTTGCAGGCCAGCAACTATTCAAAACTGTGCACAGGTATCAAAGAAAAATGTCAAGTGGCTTTCAGTGGCTCTGCATCAGGGGTTGGCAACCTACGGCCCATGGGCTGGATCTACCCACCACCCAAAGTCATGTGGCCTGCAAGGAGCTCTGCTTGGGAGGTGAAGGCTCTCACCAATTTGCCATGCGCCAGACAGAAAATGGCAGAGCCACCTGCCTAGGCACACAGAGTCTGTCCCAGGCTCTGCCATTCACTGGCAGGCACATAGCAAATTGGGTGGGAAACTTTTCACTTCCAGGAGCTTGGCAACCCAGAAGGTGGGCAATGATGAGATTGTCGAATGTCTGGTCCCTTTGCCAAAAAGGATGCTGACACCTGCTCGAGAGTGACCTTCTATGTCTAGGCATAGCTTGTGAGCCAACATTTAGGAAAAGACTTCTCTCTCTAATCCAAAAATGGAGTCAGGAGCACATCACTTTTCAAAAGAGCAGAGCACCACATGCTGTGATTCCAAGGAGAGGAACAGGATTCCAAGGAGCGTTCTCTGAGGTGCTACCTGTTCCACGCGCAGGGCCAGCTAGGCAGACGGAGATCAGGGATCTCAATGCGTGGATGAGACGGTGGTGTAGGGAGGAGGGGTTTAGATTCGTTAGGCACTGGGGAACGTTTTGGGACAAGCGGGGCCTGTACAAGAGGGACGGGCTCCATTTGAACCAGAATGGAACCAGACTGCTGGCGCATAACATTAAAAAGGTGGCAGAGCAGCTTTTAAACTGATCCCTGGGGGAAGGCCGACAGGAGCCGAGGGGCATCCGGTTCGGGACTCCTCATCCCTATGGGATGAGGATGGGGAGGTTAGAGAACAACAAGACAAAGGCAGGGTAGGAGAAGAAATTGGGAAAGGTAGGGTGATGGGATGTGATAGACGGTTTGGCACAATGAGAGGATGCGGGGACAAAGGAGCAAATAAGCAGCCCATCCTGGGGCATTCCGTGTATAAATGCTTTTATGTGAATGCCCGAAGTCTACGAGCAAAGGTGGGAGAACAGGAATGTCTGGTGACAAGGGAAAATATTGACATAGTGGGCATAACAGAAACCTGGTGGAATGCGGAGAATCAGTGGGATACCGCAATCCCGGGCTATAAACTCTACAGGAGGGACAGGCAGGGGCGTGTTGGAGGTGGGGTGGCCCTTTATGTTAAGGAAGGGATAGAATCCAGCAAAGTAGAGATTGAAGGTGGGTCCGACTCCACCGTAGAATCTTTGTGGGTTAAATTACCAGGCTTGTGCAGCGATGTAATACTGGGGGCGTGCTATCGTCCTCCAGACCAGAAATCGGATGGGGACCTTGAAATGAGGAAACAGATCAGGGAGGTGACAAGGAGGGACAGGGTTGTAATCATGGGGGACTTCAATTATCCTCATATTGACTGGGTCAATTTGTGTTCTGGTCACGATAAGGAAACCGGATTTCTTGACGTGCTAAATGACTGTGGCTTAGATCAGCTAGTCACAGAGCCCACCAGAGGACAGGTGACTCTGGATTTAATTTTGTGCGGTAAGCAGGACCTGGTTAGAGATGTAAACGTTACTGAGCCATTGGGGAACAGTGATCATGCTGCGATCCGTTTTGACGTGCACATTGGGGGAAGAATACCAGGCAAATCTCTAACAAAAACCCTTGACTTCCGACAGGGGGACTTCCCTCAAATGAGGAGGCTGGTTAGAAGGAGGTTGAAAGGGAGGGTAAAAAGAGTCCAATCTCTCCAGAGTGCATGGAGGCTGCTTAAAACAACAGTAATAGAGGCCCAGCAGAGGTGTATACCGCAAAGAAAGAAGGGTTCCACTAAATCCAGGAGGGTGCCCGCATGGCTAACCAGCCAAGTTAGAGAGGCTGTGAAGGGCAAGGAAGCTTCCTTCCATAAATGGAAGTCTTGCCCTAATGAGGAGAATAAAAAGGAACATAAACTGTGGCAAAAGAAATGTAAGAAGGTGATACTGGAGGCCAAGAGAGACTATGAGGAACGCATGGCCAGCAACATTAAGGGGAATAATAAAAGCTTCTTCAAATATGTTAGAAGCAGGAAACCCGCCAGAGAAGCGGTTGGCCCTCTGGATGGTGAGGGAGGGAAAGGGGAGATAAAAGGAGACTAAGAAATGGCAGAGAAATTAAATGAGTTCTTTGCATCTGTCTTCACAGCAGAAGACCTCGGGCAGATACCGCTGCCCGAACGGCCCCTCCTGACCAAGGAGTTAAATCAGATAGAGGTTAAAAGAGAAGATGTTTCAGACCTCATTGATAAATTAAAGATCAATAAGTCACCGGACCCTGATGGCATCCACCCAAGGGTTATTAAGGAATTGAAGAATGAAGTTGCAGATCTCTTGACTAAGGTATGCAACTTGTCCCTCAAAACGGCCACGGTGCCAGAAGATTGGAGGATAGCAAATGTCACACCTATTTTTAAAAAGGGAAAGAGGGGGGACCCGGGAAACTATAGGCCGGTCAGCCTAACATCCATACTAGGTAAGATGGTGGAATGCCTCATCAAAGATAGGATCTCAGAACACATAGACGAACAGGCCTTGCTGAGGGAGAGTCAGCATGGCTTCTGTAAGGGTAAGTCTTGCCTCACCAACCTTATAGAATTCTTTGAAAAGGTCAACAGGCATGTGGATGCGGGAGAACCCGTGGACATTATATATCTGGACTTTCAGAAGGCGTTTGACACGGTCCCTCACCAAAGGCTACTGAAAAAACTCCACAGTCAGGGAATTAGAGGACAGGTCCTCTCGTGGATTGAGAACTGGTTGGAGGCCAGGAAGCAGAGAGTGGGTGTCAATGGGCAATTTTCACAATGGAGAGAGGTGAAAAGCAGTGTGCCCCAAGGATCTGTCCTGGGACCGGTGCTTTTCAACCTCTTCATAAATGACCTGGAGACAGGGTTGAGCAGTGAAGTGGCTAAGTTTGCAGACGACATCAAACTTTTCTGAGTGGTAAAGACCAGAAGTGATTGTGAGGAGCTCCAGAAGGATCTCTCCAGACTGGCAGAATGGGCAGCAAAATGGCAGATGCGCTTCAATGTCAGTAAGTGTAAAGTCATGCACATTGGGGCAAAAAATCAAAACTTTAGATATAGGCTGATGGGTTCTGAGCTGTCTGTGACAGATCAGGAGAGAGATCTTGGGGTGGTGGTGGACAGGTCGATGAAAGTGTCGACCCAATGTGCGGCGGCAGTGAAGAAGGCCAATTCTATGCTTGGGATCATTAGGAAGGGTATTGAGAACAAAACGGCTAGTATTATAATGCCGTTGTACAAATCGATGGTAAGGCCACACCTGGAGTATTGTGCCCAGTTCTGGTCGCCGCATCTCAAAAAAGACATAGTGGAAATGGAAAAGTTGCAAAAGAGAGCGACTAAGATGATTCCTGGGCTGGGGCACCTTCCTTATGAGGAAAGGCTACGGCGTTTGGGCCTCTTCAGCCTAGAAAAGAGACGCTTGAGGGGGGGACATGATTGAGACATACAAAATTATGCAGGGAATGGACAGAGTGGATAGGGAGATGCTCTTTACACTCTCACATAATACCAGAACCAGGGGACATCCACTAAAATTGAGTGTTGGGCGGGTTAGGACAGACAAAAGAAAATATTTCTTTACTCAGCGCGTGGTCGGTCTGTGGAACTCCTTGCCACAGGATGTGGTGCTTGCGTCTAGCCTAGACGCCTTTAAAAGGGGATTGGACAAGTTTCTGGAGGAAAAATCCATTATGGGGTACAAGCCATGATGTGTATGCGCAACCTCCTGATTTTAGAAACGGGCTATGTCAGAATGCCAATGCAAGGGAGGGCACCAGGATGAGGTCTCTTGTTATCTGGTGTGCTCCCTGGGGCATTTGGTGGGCCGCTGTGAGATACAGGAAGCTGGACTAGATGGGCCTATGGCCTGATCCAGTGGGGCTGTTCTTATGTTCTTATGACTAGTTTCATTGTATGTACTACCCAGTTGTCCCAAAAATTTCTGCTATTTCTGCTGCTGTCTTGCTGTGGGGCAAAACACGTTTTTCCTTTCCCCCTTCCAAAAAAAGAAAAAAAAAATGGCAGTGAAACATGCCTTTGAGTATGTGTACCACCGAATGAATTCTGAATAGTCGCACCAACAGCCCCTTCGAGGAAACTCAGCACAAAACCATTACACACACGCCAACAGGAACAGATCTAGATCACAAAAGCTGCCAATCTAGGTACAGCTGTATTTGTCTGCTGCTGGGTTATTAGGATGCCAACACCTGGCCTGCATCTTTGACACGTCAAGGTCTAGAACTAATGGCATATTTCTGGCCAGGGATTTTTACCTTGTACTCTTCCATGTCCACATCATCAGGGCCAATCTCTTTCAACTTTGCCCGTGCCACCTTCATAATACTGATTGACCTGTTCACAGGAGAACAAAAAATTAAGCAACACCCAAAACCCAAGGGTCTTAAATCAGTTCACTACTGAGAATTCAACCTCCCCTCCCCCCACCATCACATTGTGGAGCTTAGGGCAACATTTTACTCTATAAAGTAACAGCTTCATTGCCAGAAGCCTGCACAGAACAACAACATTTATTACTGATCACCGCTAATAAGTCACTAGACACAACCTACAGTCTCAATTCTGTTCCTAAAACTGAGATCCCATTGCTGGGTATAGTGACACTTCCACGCAATTCCCAAGCAAGCCTTGGGGAACAAAAGAGATGCAATGTGTGGAGTATTCTGTTTTGCCTTCTGTTCTGAACAAACCTTTCATCATAGCTGAGGTTTCTGTCTGCAAACTGCTCCAGAAGAGTCCGTTCCACCACCTGCTTAGGAGCATCGTTCTGCAAGAGGTACACCAGGACGTGCTGAAGCCGGGGGTCACTTTGAGGCGTTGGGCTCTCTTTGGACAGGAAGTACAGCCTGGAGTATTCTTCATGGAATGCCTACGGAAGCCATGAACCAATGACTACTTTTGATTCCTTACAAGCTCACAAAAGAGAAGTTCTACTTCCTCAAAAACTAATCTCAAAACCCCAACCAAGTAATTGCTATATGCCAAAACCCAATCCTAGAACACCTGATGGATGTGGAAGCCCCTTAATTCATGGTGCAGGTGACCCTAACAGGGACCTGCTCCTGTCATACAAGAATCTGGTGCATCCAGGTGAGCACGAAATCATACTTCTGGGTGCAGCAGTACCAATGAAGCTCTAAGGAGCAGAACAAGCTTAAGCATTAGGTTGTAATGCTATATTCCTGCAATTGTAAGAGACATTAGCTCAGGCAGACTCTGTTGTGCCTGGGGCACAGCACTCAGCAGAATGAACTGCTAAGAAACACACTAGGCTGATCTGTGAGGGCTCTTTCTGGACACAGAGAAAGCACCAGTGTGCAAGATAGGCACTGCTACTCAACAACTCCTGCTGGGAAAAGAAGCCCCACTCAACTCTGGAAGCTCTGACAGTAGAGGAAGATTTAACGATGCGAAACAAGCATATCCAGTTTAAACCCAAATCAGTGACATGCATCCCTTCATAAAGAAAGGAAAAAGAACTATGGGAAAGTCAGGCGTTTCCAGGTGCTGTTTTGTTCTAACTCACTCAGGTTTTGCACTTGTGCATAAGTGAAACATGGCAGGGCAGAAAGAGGGAAAGAGCAATGAAGTGCAGTTGGTGTCCAGACTAAGGGTTTTTGTGCACTACCCACCAATAAGACAAAGTCAGCACACCCAGGTGCGAAGGAGTACCTTAACTAGTCCCGCTTCAGACCCATCCCGATCAAAGGTCTGACGGGCCTTAGCAATGGCCAGGATCACCCCCTGCATGGCGGGGCTAAGCATCACCTGCCACAAAGAACAGAAAAAAGAAAGGAGATGGGGAGGGGGAAGGAGAAACAGGCAGCAGCAAGAGAAAGAAGAGGCGTGCCATATAAGGCATGCAGGTGTTAAGAGCCAAGTTCTGCTGGGAGGCTCCAATGCTGTGGGAAGTTCCTGTGGTTCTGGCCACATACATGTAGGCAGGAACCCTGCAATGTTGGGCCTTCCTTGGCTGTTTCACCATCTACAAAAGCATTAGAAGAAAAGAGCACTTCTTGCGCATGCATGTCCAGCCCGCCTTTCTTCCAAGGACCTCAGGAGAATCTGTGGATGATTCCCAAAGCCATCCTGTGAGGGAGGTTAGACCTAGTGCGACTGGCCCAGGAGCACCCAGGGAGCTTTATGGAGGGATGGAGAGTCTAACTTGGGTCTCCTCTGCCCTAGTACAACACTAACCATTATATCACACTGGCTCAAGTAGTGGCTGGTTTTTCTATATAACAAGGACAGTGAGCGAGTGCGCGAGTGTGTGTACATGCAGTAAGTTAGTGATATCTGATCTACCCACACGACCACCCTTGCTTAGAAGCATGGACAAACTGAAAGCAGCTCTGGGGAACACAGAGATGCATCTTCCATTTCCACTCCCCCTCTCTGTCTCAAATAGCACACAACAATTGTTGAGCAAGTGTGAACATGTACACAGCTACTCCTTTGTAGGTTACTACTGATGGACTTATTTAAATTATCAATTCCTAATTATTTCCTAATAATCCCCAAAGCACATTCTGTTCATTGTGCCTCTATGCCAAACCAAATGTTTCCAAGCCCAGGAAAGCAGCCTGGATCTAGAACCATCATGACGACTATCACACCCTTCCAAACACCTACCTCCTTCCCCAGCATGCAAAACTTCTTGACTTCTGTGCAGAAGCTGCTATGCCTCCCCCCTTTCTGCACCTGGACAACAAAAAGGCCTCCAAGTGTAGGGAGTGGGGAAGTGAACAAGGAGCCTGACAACTGCTGGCAATCAGAGAAGTGAGAAGGCACAGAGCCACAACAACCTAACAAACTGGGGGGGGGGAGGAGAAGGGGGAACTGTCATGTATTGGAGTGGCTAAAAGCAACCCCAAGCCACTTTAGAGATTATCCACAACGGAAAAGTGGATGAGAAACCAAGTAAAAAAATGCTGGGAGGCAGAGACTGCAATCTTAAGCACAATCGTTTGGGAGCAAGTTCTAGGGATGCCCATCAGGTCCACAATTCCATGTAACTGTGCTTAAGGTAAGCAAGGATCAAAACCTTGACAAGAGAGCTGCACCTAACAAGACTGGTGTGCACGTTTTGCAGTGCAAGCCAGAGCTGCGTGCCCCAAACTCCATGCTTCTTGCAGAACACACAGGCACTCGGCTGTGTACCTCCTCATTATATCCATCTGCATCCGTTCTAACTAGAATCTTTCCCACACTGGGGATCTCCACTTCAGAGACCTGTGAGCCCGGCATGGAGGGAGGCTCCGCCCCCTTAGCGTCCTGCTGCTCCTCTGCCTGAGCTGGGAGGTTTTCTTCTTCTGGGATGACCTTGGGTGGTTCTGCCTCCTTTGGCTGTGGCAGTAGAGACAAGGAAAAATAAGGCTGAGAAACCAAGAGAGAAATGAGAGGGAGAGCAAAGCCAGGCAGAAAAGATCAAGTTAGAGGTGGCAGGAGCAGAGGCTGGAGCAAGAGGAGGTGTGTATTAACACAAGACTACAAAGAGAGCAGTCAGCATAGATCCAAGCAGAGCGACCCACCTCCTGAAAAGCAGCCTCCACACCAGCCTTTTCATATGCTTCAGTAGTCTTGGCAATGGCTTGAGCAGTCTGGTCTTTGATGATCATGGCATGCTCGGAGGAGAGGGAACGTGCCTCATGTTCGCAAGGCGAAGGCTGTCCTGAGGAGGCAAAAAAGGACTGCATAGTTGGCTTTCAGCAAGACGTCTGAAATGGGAAGGTGCTGGGCCCTCAACCCACAGATGGAGGGGAACAGGGGCAAGCAGGAGTGAACTAATGCCGTGTGCAACTTCCACAGGACTGGCTGCTCCTCTCACCTTGTCCAGAGTCAGAAGAAAGATACTGAGATTCTAGCGAGGCTGAGGACTGCTCTATTTGGGCCATCTTGCAGGACTGCTCCTCCCATTCCGCCATTTCCTGTTCAAGTCTCCAGTTGTCCTCTTGAATGTACTGCTGCAGTTCCACAGGCAAAGATTCAACCTCTCTCTGGGACTGTCCATCTTCATGATCTACTGAAGACAAACAGCCAGTTGGCACTGGTGCTTTCAGTATTGTAAACAATGCACAAGTTCGTTTTTTAAGTAGAAAAACATATCTAACATAATGCACAAAACCAACACTACAATAAAAGCAGCAGGACATTAAGATCTTCCAGAAGAACCGAGAAGCAAAATCAGAGAATTGCAGAACAGCAAAATTCAGCAACACTAAACCCTATGAACATATCTATTTTAACTTTTGTTTTGGAACAATCAGAGTTGGTGCCTTCCTCAATCAGGGCACCACCACAACCGAGAACGTCCTCACCGCAGCTAGAACAGCCACCTGATTTCACCCAGCAATGGTGGTCAGTAAACGGCCTCCAATGCAGGCAGAGTTTGCCTTTGCATCCCATCTTATTGGCTCAGTTTTAATCAAGAAACTTGATGAGAAGTGAAGCCAAGAGCCAGTCTCTGGAACATCCCATCTGGGCATTTTGGACAGGAACAGGTTCAGATTTACCTACCGCCCTATCATCAGGATGGAACAGGCTTGCACAGGCATGCTGGAGATTTCAAGTAGCAGTAAAATCTCACATCCTGGCCTAGTCAAGCCATTTGTTTCAATGGGACTTGCTATTTATTTCCTGTATTTCTACGCCACCTTTCTCCCTGAAGGGACCCATATCTAGTGCTATTCACTAGATATCCACAGGGCCCAATGCCAGAACCAACATCTGAAGGCACAAAGATGCACCCAATTCGAGGGGGGCAGTCTGTGATGGCCCTCAGACCAGCCTGTATCAACCAACACCAATGCTTGTGGAGCCACAAGTTCAAGATTATCCAGCCACAAGACTTTCAGAACCATCACCTGCAGCAAAATGCGGTAGCTTTTCACTGATGTACATCAAGCAATAGGCACTGGCATTCCTCAGGCCCCCAAAAGAGTCCCTCTCCAGTTCTTCCCAGGACGCCTCCGTCACAGAGATGTCATTGTACTTGAGCCAGCTCTTCCGGGGCTGGTTGTAGATGTAGGCCCAGTAGTGGCCAGCATTAGCCTGGCCTTCATGAACCAGGACAGCATGCAAGTGATAAGGGACCTGGAAGGCAGACACACACAGGCTTATTTTTAGCAGGTGGAGCAACAGGACCTCGGGACAGAGAAATTCCCAGCTGTTGTGCTTGTAAGAACTATTCATTCAAACAATCATGGCTGAACTCAGACATTCCTTTCCTCCTGGCTTAATTAATAGGTTGGCAAGCAGTACTTCGGAGCTCCTGGGACCGTGTAAATTTCAGGCTCAAACTTTCCAGGAATATTTAACTGGTTGGCATCAAATAAAAGCCATCTGCTAGATCACGGCCATTAAGAGTGTGAGAGAAAACTTGAAAAATATGACTGAATAGGAGGGTAGAATCTGAAACCTAAGCCTTGCCAAGAAGAACCACCAAGCAGGAGGCTCTGCACAGTCTAGCACACACCCAGCATCTGACTCACGGCCTGCTAAAAGGAGAGAGCAGAAGCTCCTCAAAGCACAGCAGAAAGGCTGAAGTTCTGAGTCAACTGGCTGAATGGTTACAACATGACATATTCCAAGGAAAGAGGAGGGCAAGTTGCTATTAACATGTAACTGGCAGAAGGGATGTATCTGAAGTTCCTTTGAACAAGTACGGGATTTAGCATGAGGAAGGGCCATAGAAAGTTACCAGTATGTGTTTTGAGAATATCTTATATTCTCTCTCCCTCTCTCTCTCTATATAACTTCTAATTAACCCCATTAGTAATCCTATTTGCAAAACAATGTAATTCCATTATTTGTAGAATGTTATAGAAATCAGCACATCACTATATCTGCTCACTTCCCTTAAAAGCAAGCACAGATGTTTAGCACTAAGATTGGCTTTATCCAACTTTGCCTGGCAGATCAGATATTAATTTCCTTGGCACACAAGTTGAACATTTTTCCCTTCTGTACTGCAATTAGGCCCCTCATCAGGATGACACAATTTTGCTTTCAAGTAATTTGCAAATGAATGCCATTGAATAGATCTCATTGCTCCTTAGTATGAGTACTTATCAAAGTCACAGACTGCCTTGACCCTTAGAAAGGCAGCACCTTAACTGTCTTAAATATAACTGACAATGAATCAAACAGCCTACCTGATGGAGCTGAGGATCCGAGAACATCTGCTCAGCAGACTGGGCAAGCAGGGTAATTGAGTTCTTCAAAGCTGTTAAAACAGACACACAGTTTTCACTGCTAATGTTTGATGCCATTTCTCCATCCCATCAACAACTTACAGATACTTCAGCAAATTCTGCAATTAACTACAAATGGAATCCGAGAAGATGAATGCAGGCATTATAAATCCCCATGTCTAAGTGAAAGCCCTTTTCAAACATAAATATTTACCTGCTGCACTAGATACTCAAAAGAAATCTAGAAGGTGTCTGTTGAGCCTGTGACCCCAGAGCACAAAGGTTTGCATGAAAATAGGTCACTGCCATCAAGAGATAAATGACAGAGAAAATTCCTGGGAATTCTCACCTTTCCAGTAAAAGCTTCTAACATTAAGGATTATGCAGATATGAGAAGTGTGCATACAGATGCTGCAAAAGATTCCTTTAGCAACCTACATATTGTGTTCCACACCCCGCATGACTCCCTTCCCACCTTACATAAGAACATAAGAACAGCCCCACTGGATCAGGCCATAGGCCCATCTAGTCCAGCTTACTGTATCTCACAGCGGCCCACCAAATGCCCCAGGAAGCACACCAGATAACAAGAGACCTCATCCTGGTGCCCTCCCCTGCATCTGGCATTCTGACATAACCCATTTCTAAAATCAGGAGGTTGCGCATACACATCATGGCTTGTACCCCGTAATGGATTTTTCCTCCAGAAAAATGTCCAATCCCCTTTTAAAGGTGTCCAGGCTAGATGCCATCACCACATCCTGTGGCAAGGAGTTCCACAGACCAACCACACGCTGAGTAAAGAAATATTTTCTTTTGTCTGTCCTAACCCGCCCAACACTCAATTTTAGTGGATGTCCCCTGGTTCTGGTATTATGTGAGAGTGTAAAGCGCATCTCCCTATCCACTCTGTCCATCCCCTGCATAATTTTGTATGTCTCAATCATGTCCCCCCTCAGGCGTCTCTTTTCTAGGCTGAAGAGGCCCAAACGCGTAGCCTTTCCTCATAAGGAAGGTGCCCCAGCCCCATAATCATCTTAGTCGCTCTCTTTTGCACCTTTTCCATTTCCACTATGTCTTTTTTGAGATGCGGCAACCAGAACTGGACACAATACTCCAGGTGCGGCCTTACCATAGATTTGTACAACAGCATTATAATACTAGCCGTTTTGTTCTCAATACCCTTCCTAATGATCCCAAGCATAGAATTGGCCTTCTTCACTGCCGCCGCACATTGGGTCGACACTTTCATCGACCTGTCCACCACCACCCCAAGATCTCTCTCCTGATCTGTCACAGACAGCTCAGAACCCATCAGTCTATATCTAAAGTTTTGATTTTTTGCCCCAATGTGCATGACTTTACACTTACTGACATTGAAGTGCATCTGCCATTTTGCTGCCCATTCTGCCAGTCTGGAGAGATCCTTCTGGAGCTCCTCACAATCACTTCTGGTCTTCACCACTCGGAAAAGTTTGGTGTTGTCTGCAAACTTAGCCACTTCACTGCTCAACCCTGTCTCCAGGTCATTTATGAAGCGGTTGAAAAGCACCGGTCCCAGGACAGATCCTTGAGGCACACCGCTTTTCACCTCTCTCCATTGTGAAAATTGCCCATTGACACCCACTCTCTGCTTCCTGGCCTCCAACCAGTTCTCAATCTATGAGAGGACCTGTCCTCTAATTCCCTGACTGTGAAGTTTTTTCAGTAGCCTTTGGTGAGGGACCGTGTCAAACGCCTTCTGAAAGTCCAGATATATAATGTCCACGGGTTCTCCCAAATCCACATGCCTATTGACCTTTTCAAAGAATTCTATAAGGTTGGTGAGGCAAGACTTACCCTTACAGAAGCCATGCTGACTCTCCCTCAGCAAGGCCTGTTCGTCTATGTGTTCTGAGATCCTATCTTTGATGAGGCATTCCACCATCTTACCCGGTATGGATGTTAGGCTGACCGGCCTATAGTTTCCCGGGTCCCCCCTCTTTCCCTTTTTAAAAATAGGCGTGACATTTGCTATCCTCCAATCTTCTGGCACCGTGGCCGTTTTGAGGGACAAGTTGCATACCTTAGTCAAGAGATCTGCAACTTCATTCTTCAATTCCTTAATAACCCTTGGGTGGATGCCATCAGGGCCCGGTGACTTATTGATCTTTAATTTATCAATGAGGTCTGAAACATTTTCTCTTTTAACCTCTATCTGACTTAACTCCTCGGTCAGGAGGGGCCGTTCGGGCAGCGGTATCTGCCCGAGGTCTTCTGCCGTGAAGACAGATGCAAAGAACTCATTTCTCTGCCATCTCTAAGTCTCTTTTTATCTCCCCTTTCCCTCCCTCACCATCCAGAGGGCCAACCGCTTCTCTGGCGGGTTTCCTGCTTCTAACATATTTGAAGAAGCTTTTATTATTCCCCTTAATGTTGCTGGCCATGCGTTCCTCATAGTCTCGCTTGGCCTCCCGTATCACCTTCTTACATTTGTTTTGCCACAGTTTATGTTCCTTTTTATTCTCCTCATTAGGGCAAGACTTCCAGTTACGGAAGGAAGCTTCCTTGCCCTTCACAGCCTCTCTAACTTGGCTGGTTAGCCATGCGGGCACTCTCCTGGATTTAGTGGAACCCTTCTTTCTTTGTGGTATACACCTCTGCTGGGCCTCTATTACTGTTGTTTTAAGCAGCCTCCATGCACTCTGGAGAGATTGGACTCTTTTTACCCTCCCTTTCAACCTCCTTCTAACCAGCCTCCTCATTTGGGGGAAGTCCGCCCGTCGGATGTCAAGGGTTTTTGTTAGAGATTTGCCTGGTATTCTTCCCCCAACGTGCATGTCAAAACGGATCGCAGCATGATCACTGTTCCCCAATGGCTCAGTAACGTTTACATCTCTAACCAGGTCCTGCGTACCGCACAATATTAAATCCAGAGTCACCTGTCCTCTGGTGGGCTCCGTGACTAGCTGCTCTAAGCCACAGTCATTTAGCACGTCAAGAAATCCGGTTTCCTTATCGTGACCAGAACACAAATTGACCCAGTCAATATGAGGATAATTGAAGTCCCCCATGATTACAACCCTGTCCCTCCTTGTCACCTCCCTGATCTGTTTCCTCATTTCAAGGTCCCCATCCGATTTCTGGTCTGGAGGACGATAGCACGCCCCCAGTATTACATCGCTGCACAAGCCTGGTAATTTAATCCACAGAGATTCTACAGTGGAGTCGGACCCACCTTCAATCTCTACTTTGCTGGATTCTATCCCTTCCTTAACATAAAGGGCCACCCCACCTCCAACACGCCCCTGCCTGTCCCTCCTGTAGAGTTTATAGCCCGGGATTGCGGTATCCCACTGATTCTCCGCATTCCACCAGGTTTCCATTATGCCCACTATGTCAATGTTTTCCCTTGTCACCAGACATTCCAGTTCTCCCACCTTTGCTCGTAGACTTCGGGCATTCGCATAAAAGCATTTGTACACGGAATGCCCTAGGATGGGCTGCTTATTCGCTCCTTTGTCCCCGCATCCTCTCATTGTGCCAAACCGTCTATCACATCCCATCACGCTACCTTTGCCAATTTCTTCTCCTACCCTGCCTTTGTCTTGTTGTTCTCTAACCTCCCCATCCTCATCCCATAGGGATGAGGAGTCCCGAACCGGATGCCCCTCAGCTCCTGTCGGCCTTCCCCCAGGGATCAGTTTAAAAGCTGCTCTGCCACCTTTTTAATGTTATGCGCCAGCAGTCTTGTTCCATTCTAGTTCAAGTGGAGCCCATCCTTCTTGTACAGGCCCCGCTTGTCCCAAAACGTTCCTCAGTGCCTAACGAATCTAAACCCCTCCTCCCTACACCACCGTCTCATCCACGCATTGAGACCCCTGATCTCCACCTGCCTAGCTGGCCCTACGCATGGAACAGGTAGCACTTCAGAGAACGCTACCTTTGAGGTCCTTCTGCTCTTTAGCCTATCACACCACTCCTTGGAACAACACATGTGAACTCAGCAATGAGTCAGAACAAGCAACTTACAGGAATGTAACTGACCATTTGTTTTGTGTTTTCTTGGGACAGAGAATGAACATATCCAAAAGAAACCAGAGACTCCAGCCTTACTTCTTAAGCTGAAATCCATAGTACATGGTGGGCACAAACCTTTTATGTCTTGCTCAACCTCATTTCTCCATCGTTGCAGACAGGTCACAACAAGACTCATTTCATTCTCTGTGATAACGCGAGGGGCTGGATATTCTGGCATCTCCACAGGAAAGACGGATGATGGGAGGGGATTGTTCACTAGTTCCTGGCAAGGAGTGGCTACTGCAGGGGCAGCACCTTCAGTACTCTCAGTCTGCATTATTGTCACCCTATAAAAGCAGGCAGGGAATTCCAATCAATGAAAGCCAAACGGAGATGCTTTACATTGGACCTGGACACAGCTACTAATGATGGAAAACTGACCACCACCACTGAACGGCACTATTCAATTTTCATTAAAATCCTTTCCTGGGAAGGTGGGAAAACAGAGGAAGAAGTAGGAAGGTTTGAGGATTTAATAAAGGGATTCCAAATCTGAAAGAGGTGGGAAGAGACTACAGGCAAAGTCTTGTGAAACTTATGGAATAGGCCTTGTAATTTTTTGAGTGGACAAAACCATTTTACCTGCTTTGTACTGGAGAGTCTGAAGTCTGGCATGTGGCCTGGGGTCCTGCTGGTGTCGACGTCTGATCGCAGGGTGAAACTGCAGGTGGCTTTGTGCCTGCAAACTCCAGAACATACTGCAGCATGTCTGGCAGGGGGAAGCGGCCTGCACCAGAACCATATTTCATGTATCTAAAGAGAACAAGTTGAGAGTTCAGTTTTGTGAACTTCATATTCCTGAACACTGGCTATGGATTAAAAAACCAAGGCATTTCTATGGACTACCAGCAATTTTCAACCTTTTCATTTCATGGTACACTTGACAAGGCACTCAGATAGCAACCATATGACATTAGGATTGGGGGAAAAACCCAAAAACCTGAGCCCTACCTTTCTAGTTTCTGTTGCAGTACTGTTATCTGATCCTTTAATTTCTTGAGCTCTTCTCTTTTGGCTTGGATAAGTTCTTTGTTATGATACAAGAACCTAAAGAAGAAATAGGACTGTGTGATGGCTGCATGTTTTCGGAGCTGGGGCCCTCCTCACCACCACCATTGTGAACACACACAATCACTGTGAACACGCACAATCTCTGAAAGATTTACCTACCTGTGACACTATTTCTTTAGAGAGGCTTAAAGTCTAAAGTACTGAGTTTTTGCATACAATACCTGTCCATATAAATAATCTGCGGAAATTCTAGCTTGTTGTGTATCTTCTCCGGCTGTCCGAGAGACTGATTGAACTCAAATCTGGAGAGTTCAAAGGTCAGCACTGGTGGAAGCTTTGTAAACCAGCGCTGCAACACAAACACATCAGAAAAATCTTTGAGAAGATAATGACAGTCAGCTTCTCTACTTGATGACACAGGACACACAGAAGCAGCATCCAATGACAGGAGACCCCTGCCATCCTATCAGAAACATTCACCAAAGAAAGGCATACCCAATCCCCAGAAAAATCACCTAGAAAAGTTGGTCACAGAATATCACCAAGAACTGATTTCATAGCAAACTGGGTCTACTTTGAATCATGTGTTGCGCAAAGGCTGCAAAAGGTTACTGCTGTACTAAAACAAGACTTATAATCACAAATAATCATTGCCACCCACTCAGAATCTGTTTCAACTAGGTAATCAATCGGAACTGTCAACAGCTGCTCTGAAAGCCATGCTGGAAAAATACTGACAACATTTCTGACTACCCAGCTTTTAATAGACTTCCACCATCTACTGCCAGACAGGCCCCGCAGGATAAACAGACCACATCTCTCTCCGAGGCTATCTGTAGCCACCTGCTTAACACACACACACACACACACACTGAAGTTGCGATCAGTTTTATCTTCTATTGGAATGTTCCATATTTTTAGTTGAGGCCAACGGAAATATGCAATTTCACAGAACTCAAAACACATCCTTAGGAAATTGTTACCTAACTGAATTGACATTCTAGAAGAGGAAGTGGAGTTAATTGATTTGTCAGATTTTAAAAGCCACCTACCTAAGCCAGTTCTAACTTGAGAAGTTGGATTGTGGACAAAAATTTTATTCAGTGACAATACTTGCTAGGTCTTTAGGCGTTTTATGTATGTCCACGTCTGTCTTTATAAACAGGGAAGGAGGATTCAAAGTCAGGGATACTCAGAAGATCTCCCATCTTTTGCTATATGTCTTCCATGCACAAGCTGCACCCAACTCTATCTGGGAGCAACAAACAGGTGGTTCAATTTTTGGTGTACATTCCTCTGTTCTGAATCCTACCTTTAAGCTCTCATTTACCATCTGAAGCTCTTCTGCTACTTACATCACTATGAAAACGCAATGCTGCCATGTTCTTAAATAGCAAAAAGGAGATGGGGAAGGACAGGAAGAGAGCCTTTGCCACTTCCCTCTGCACTCTTTAATATGGATTTATGAAGAGGTGCTTCATATTCTCTTAAAAATAGGTCAAGGATTTACATTAAATAGCAAAACAGCAAGCCAGCAGAGGCAGGAGATCAAGAGGAGTGAAAATGCGAGTGCAATATACACCAAGAGGGAAAACACATATTACAAAATAAAGAGCATACCATCAAGTTAAGCACTGTACTTTTACCCTCCGAAAATTTGGAGGAAGTGGTTCTTCCCTACTCGGGTACGGGTAGGCTTCAACAGAAAGAGAGACACTTTATCACACTTGCACAATCATAAATACACTCCTTTACAAACTTAACACCCCTGCACAGGTTATGCCAAGCATGCCAATGGTGCATTTTACCACCATGCGCCTACAAAAAGTACACAAAGCAAGTTTCATCCCATCTAAACCAGGTACACAGATGAGGGCATTTTACACTTCCCTCAAATGAGGAGGCTGGTTAGAAGGAGGTTGAAAGGGAGGGTAAAAAGAGTTCAATCTCTCCAGAGTACATGGAGGCTGCTTAAAACAACAGTAATAGAGGCCCAGCAGAGGTGTATACCGCAAAGAAAGAAGGGTTCCACTAAATCCAGGAGAGTGCCCGCATGGCTAACCAGCCAAGTTAGAGAGGCTGTGAAGGGCAAGGAAGCTTCCTTCCGTAAATGGAAGTCTTGCCCTAATGAGGAGAATAAAAAGGAACATAAACTGTGGCAAAAGAAATGTAAGAAGGTGATACTGGAGGCCAAGCGAGACTAACCTCTTGCCCATACTTGGCTGACTGATCAGATGGTGATGGTTCGGTCTCCCCCTCTACCATGGCTCCTTCCAAACACTCGTGCAAGTTCTTGTAACCATTTACCTGCAAGGGATACTGGCCAAAGGTCTCTATTTTGGAAAAGGTCTTGCCTGACACAGAGGAAGAAAAGTCATAACCCAGCTTCAGAAGACCCAGATACTGACATTTAGATACTGCAACAGGTGCCTATGGAAATTCCAACAGTTTTTTTCTGACTTGTGAACACACGTGAAAGAAGCGTTAGTCCTGAAGTCTCTCAGAAGCTGAATTGACTAACTTCTAACAACCTTCAGGACTGTGTCCTGTTTCCTTGATTCACTTCTTTCCATCACTTGCCTTGATTATCACATAGGTTAGCAGGACAGTACACAACCTAACACTGTGCCACTCATGAACATGTCAGACCACTGTTTCACCTGGCTCAGCAGTTCTGCCCTCCAACTCTCTCGTTACCACTACCTATTTTTTAAGTGGAGCTGCAAGGACTCAACTGGGGACCTCCTTGAGAGCCAACATACTGGCCAAGAGACTCAGCCATGAATCAGAAACACCCTGGACAAAGTCTTACCACCGCCATGAACTTAACAGGAGCTCACTTTCAATGTAAGCTCTGTACTCCAAACCGGGAGAACAATGCTCACATGCTTTACAAGGAGGTTGTTGGAAGGATTCCCAAGATAATACAGGGTGACCCACAAGTAGGTGGACAGTAAATGATAACATTTATTCCACCTACTTTTGGGTCACCCTGTATACGTTCAGTGCTTTGAATATTCAAGAGTACTATATAAATGCAAAATAATCCTATTTAGTCTCACATGTTTAGCATGTGTCTCAACACTCCTATAATTCTGTTAACAGCAACAGTACCTTGGGCTCTGGAGGTGTAGAAAATATGGTATCTTCTCTGTCTACAGAGTAAACAGGTCAAATGAGATGAGGAAGAGGCACTGCTCAGTTAAGTTGGGTCAAGACCTGTTTTTAAACTGCACCACATCAGAGTGCAGGGAAAGGAATGAACTCAGGAGGGTCCCGAGTTCACTAGAGGGCCCAGACAGGATCTCTCTCTCAGGGAAAGTAAGTTACATGACAGAAGACTGTCATGACTTCAAAGTTAAGTACCTTCAGATTCCCTTTCAATGAGAGTTAGACACATGCCTAGGAAGCCAGTGGGACATGTAAGAGCTTTGGTTGGATGGGGCCCTGTTTTAATAGAGAACCAGACAATTGCAACAATGTACTCAAGTACTACCACACATCTAGCCCTACAAAGCCCCCCTCTCAGCACACACAGGAGATCTGAACCTCAAACACTTGTCCAGCTTACCTTCATGAATCCCTTCGGTTAGAAAAGTCCCATAAAAAAGCTGAACCATCGGGTTTTCAGATTTGTCCTGAGAGGTACTGCTTCAGAATAGGAAAGACGTGACAGCATATTAGGTGAACCACCAGAGAGAGAGAGAGAGAGAGAGAGAGAGAGAGAGAGAGACTTTAACACTGAGTTTTAGAAGGTTTTAGCATTCTTCAGGAGTTTACAAGTTAACGAGAAGAAAGCAGGAGTGGTCTATAAAATAGCATACATATCTAAAATATTCACTTGGAAAATCATGGCATATGCCTAGTTTTCACTGTGATGGGCTGTACTGCTCCAAGTGGGAACACACACAATGAAATCTTCTGTATGCATAGTCTTGCCCACAGAAGACCATTGTATTGGAGAGAAGAGTTGTAGTCTAGCCTTCACAGCAACATGTAAGCTCTCTGTGCAAAGAGAATTTCTCCTACACCCACAGCCAGACCATTCCCTCACCAATGGCAGACAGAAGTGCACAGCCTAACACAGCAAGAATGGGACTCTGGGTGACAGAGTTGCATGAACTCTCCAGAGTGCATCTGAGTAATACTTAGTGACTCAGATCATGGCACAGCTTTCACATTGAGCCAAACTAAAAATAATCTGTTAGAAGTTTCACAGCTTGAAAATTTCTTGTTTACCTTTTATATTAATTGTGATGCAAAAAGCAACTCAGTCAATATATTCCTGAGAGCTTATATGTCAAAGAGCTGCATGTGGCTCCCAAGCCACTCCTGCTCTAATACATGATGAGAAATGCCGACATAACCTCACAACACTACACTGATAGGAGCAATCTGTTCTACCCAATGGAAAGAAAAAAGAAAGTTCAATAATAGACCATTCAGTTTCTTCTGCTCTACCAAGCTGAGACACAGGCACCCCTGTCCCGAGACTCACCTGCCATCCACAGCCAACTGAAAAGCATCCTCCAGCCAATCCAGGAGTTTATGGGTAAACTCGCTCACATCTTGCTAAGAGGAAGTCAGAGATAACAAAGTTAACTACCACTTTAAGAAGTTGTGAGCAGGGAACAGTGACACACTTGTTACCTACACGCTGATCTTTCCACAAAGGCCAACTAAATGCACGCACAAGTTCTCAGAAGAAAGGGAACTGGATCCTGCTATACAAGTGAGCCTGCTCAAATGAACTCTTGACAAGGCCATGCCAATTTCTAATGGATAGCATGTAACAGTGGGCTAACTTACATATGATGACAGTAGAACCTTCACACAGAAAGTCTACCAACAAGATTTGATGGGGGGGGGGGGGAAGACGAAGAGGACAAACAAGTTAATGCACAGTACAGGCCAGTAGATGACAGTAGAAAACTCCTGCTCCCCCCCCCCCCCAAAAAAAAACCCTTTGTTTAACCACTGTTATCTCAGTGGAGCTTTGAGGCAAGAAACAGTCGCTGTTGGGAGAATGTGACAGGAAAATCACAAGCAGTTTCTAGGGAGAAATTCAAGTCCCTGTTATGCCATACTGAACAAATCCTTCCTCTACAAGCCACTGATAATAGGAACCAGAACATGCTGCCATCACATCTTTTCATGCCCCAAGATCACAACCTTTGGCATCATGATAGCTCTAAAACTGTGATGAAACTTCCAGTCCCTTTACCTGCTGCTCCTCAGGGGATCTGAATGCACCTCTGAGAAGTTCCAGGGCTGTAGAAGGGTCCACAAATTTACGGAGTGTTCCCAGCATTAAAGCAAAGAGACACTGGAGTTCCTGCATGAACGCAATGTTCCTCTTCTTCTGTGTGAGCAAGAAAATATAATGAACTGTAAAGAAGTGACAGAGCAGATCTGCTGTAACAAGTTGTTAGAAAAGCACACACAATAACAAGGTTGTTAGTTTACAGAATCAGTTGTGGAACAGGCTGGAGTTTGGAGGAGCAGCTGGCAAGCCATGTCCACTGGTCCCTCTAGCTGTGCAGCTACACAGTTAGAATCTGCACAACTTACTTCATGGTGCTGCAGTGCTCAGCAATGTAATTGCCAAGCACTCTGGAGCCACCCCCTGAGCAGCCTCTGTCATTTTTACAGAGAACACTGGTCATACCCCTGCTACCATGCTCACAGTTTGATGCTCCTCAACCTCGCTCAACAAGAGAGTGTTTGTCACCTCATGGAAAGATCATCCACCATTTTCAGCAGTGGGGCATGGCTTGCTGGCATGCTCTTGGAGCTGCTGTAACCACAGAGATTCTCCATGGTACACCACTTCTGAACAAGGCTCCTGACACCAGTAAACTTCACATCCAAATACCAACCTGTTCTATAAGATAAAGTAGCTTTTCATTTGTATTCTGACAATAATCATGACTTGTCACAGCTCACACATGCCAGGGGTTTTCCGCTAATATGGTTGTCAGACATGGACCAACGTGGCCTGTCCAGTCACCTGACTAGTTTGACAGTTAACAGAAAATGGTACCAACCTCTTCTAGAGATGTTTTCTTCTTTTCAAGTCATAAATGCAAAAGGTAAGAAGTGGGAAATTTCCCAAGGAAACACTTTGATTCTGGTTTGATATTCAAAAGAGTGAAAGTTTCCCAAAGAGCAAATACCTAAATTTGAACCCAATGCATCATTGTTTCAATGTGGTGCATGTATACAGTTAAGGTTCTATTATAATTTTTAAAAATTATTTCTATTTGACTTTCACTTTAGGTTTTCCAGTAGCTTCAGTCACCATTTTGCTTTTATACATGTTGCATTGCCTATTGCAAAAGAAACTGTTCTCATGTCCCATGCTCTGATAATCTTCATTGTATTTTATTGCTTTTACTGTTATGAGTGTTTTATTTGCCTCTTATTTTTATATGCAATTATATTTCTAAGTTCATTGTTGTGAGTTACCTTAGGTGTCCCACGTATTTGGCAGGAAGGTGCAATAAAAATGTTCTAAAATAAAATAAATAAAAAACACCCATTTCCACACTGTGGCTCAAATTATAATCTACAGGTGCAGCCTATTTATTCACTTCTTATCTCAACGGATAAAAATCAATGATTTGTCTCAACGCGAATGGGGTGGGGGTCTCTCTCTCTCTCTCACAGAGAGAGGCAGGTGCAGTAGCAACAGAGGGAATTGCTTTAAAAAACCCAGGGAGTGTTTGCCGAATTCTGCCCCCCCAGATGGTGCAGGCTATCTCTGACACAAGCAAGCCTTTCTAGCAAGTAAAGCATGAGATTTAGCCTACAATTCTCTCCACACTTTCATGGGAGTAAGCCCCACTGACTAGAATGGGGCTTACTTCTGAGTAGAAACGCATAGGGCTGAACTCTTAAAAGCTCAACATCCCACCTGTGAAAGAAGTAGGACAGCTGGCAACGGGGAGGGCTGAGTACAGAGAAGGAGGAGAGGGGATTGCTTAAAAAAAACCAGGGAGTGTTTGCTGAATCCCCCTCCCCTAGATGATGCAGACTGTCCTGCTCCAGCAAGCCTTCCCAAGCAAGCCTTGGCAAGCCTTTTAGAGACAGGTGAGGGTGAGCAGAGAGCCGGACTACAAGTCCCAGAAAGCTCTGGGGCAGAGGAGCTTCCACGATGGCGACGTCCAGGAAGGGCTGCAGGAGCGGCAGCAGCAAAGAGGAGGAGGAGAACCTGCAGTGCTGTTGGGAGGCTGCCTGGGACACAGAGGACAAGGCTTCCCAGGCAAGCTCAGCATTCCACCTGTGAAAGGGGAAGGAGGGGGAGGCGGGGGGAAGGGGAGGGGATTGATGACAGCTGCCTTAGTTTCCTTCCATCTGGAAGTGTCAGGCTGCAGCCTCTTTGTGTAACTATATGGAATTTAGCACAATACATTTTTTGTTAATTGTGCTGAGTCATGGAATGGAACTAACATGGATAAATAGGCTCTACCTGTAGTTATAAAAAATAGAACTAGCTAGTTGAAAGAGTACCAAAATAATTACTGCAGTAATCTTAAGTTTCTTTGCATCAGAGAGAGGGAAAAAAATCTGAAGGCAGCTTCAACCTTCACACTCTTTGTAGACTCACTAACAAATGCCACAAAGAGCCAACAAACTTTATTCGAATTTCAGGCAAAGAAAATACAACAGAAAAGTCAGAAAGACTTGCCACCCTGAGACTACTTACACTACGGCTTTGGCAATTTTCAAGTACACGATTTGGAAGGGAGTAGCTGAGAACTAGCCGTCGGAATTCAGGCAGCTGGAAAAGAGACTGACAAAAATCCTCAAATTAAACCATTGCCTCATCTGATCAAAGCAAGTTCCGTAATGGGTTCTCAGTCCAGCATCGCTACCTTCTGAGTACTACCCATTCTCATGACAATTTCAAGTGTGACATGTTTTCTTCCCAGCAAGCACTTGTGTAAGACAACTGCACGTGGTCCAACAGCCACTTTGAAGAGGATCCAAGTCCCCTCAGAGGGATTTAAGCACATACTTTACAAGTCAGTGGGCCTTGAAAAGCACACAACCCTCTCATCCTACTAAGAACTATAGCTGTGTTCTCCTACAGAAGCAGTCCCCTCCTCCCTATAGGGGAAATCCATCCCTGGAGAGGGTATAGCCCCACCTCTAGCTCAAGCTCCTCCACTTCCCAACCTCTCCCAAAGTCCCCAGAACTCTGAACTCTGACTTTACTGTGACGTTACGTATCTGGGTTGTGTTTGGAGCTCCGACACAGAAAGCACATGGGAGCCACATTAGTACCTCAATTTCTTTACACAAGGGTTAGTGGACGAGCACAAAAGGACCATTGTTTTGCACAACAGCCAGTTGTAAGCTAACACTATGTTCACCTCCGCAAGTGCCATCAATTTTCTACACTGCCAATTTTCTACACAAAGTGCTACACTGCCACAGCCCTAGCAGGACAACCCTTGAGGCTCCATCAGCAGCTTCTTACCTGTATGACTGCGCTGAACCAGCAAGTGTTGCCAATGTTTTTCATCCCTACTGGCCATTCACCAACTCTACTCCACTCACTCTGTGAGGTGTTCTCTCCCCAAACCTCGCATCGTTTTCTTTTGGAGCGATTTTTGCTTTCAGTCACACTTGGCTCCTGGGCTCTGCTAGGGAATACAATATAACAAGTCATCAGACAGCAAACGTGAGGTAATACGACAAGATTCAAATGTATTGCGATCAGGTTGTGTTCACACGGAACTTCCTGTGCTCCTGGCTGGGCTTTAGGGAAGACAACTGGAAGTCCAAGAAGTATCCCTAGAAGAGGCAAATACATCCTCACTCACACCTAGGGCACCTCTGCACTGAGAATGATGCTGAATGAACCATGCTGAATGAAGATGTTAACGTGGTTAGCCTCGTGGGGTTTTCGGGGAAGGAGGAGGGTGGGGAGAAGAGGACTGGAAGGCGCCTTCCAAAGGCGCATCTTCCAAAGGAGTGGCTGAACTCTGCCGGCAGATGTACGAGGGAATCAGATGCATTGGAATGGACACAAGTCAGCTTATTGCAGCTTACTGAATGGAGAGCAGCAAGGTTTTCTACGCAAACACTAGAAAGTGGAAACGCAAGCACAGCTTAAGCCTACAGAGCCCTAACTGAACCTCGGAGAGCAGGCACAGTCTGCAAACCACCACCACCGTCACCCATAGCATACATGTTCACTGTTGCACTGGGACCCTTCTCCATGGCCAGGGTGTTTGGGAAGTCCTTGACTGGTCTCAAAGGAACTTCTTCCTGCAGATCAGCATCATTATCTGGTGTTGCATCAGTTGGACCTGGAAAGCAAGGTGACCATCAACAGAAGTGGAGAAAATGTGCACTGACAGCAGCACCATTTCAGTCTGCTGATCACTGAAGGGGACCACAGCACACACACTTATTTGCTCCGCATTTTTAGCCTACATGTACTTGACCAGAAGGCCACCTTTGACAATAGTGCAAGCGAAAGTATGCTCTCAGGACACTTTTGTATGTAGGCAAGTCTCCACTTTCTATTTGCATTTTGGCACTGTTATATGCAGGCTGTAAGACCTTTATACATAAGCTTGTCTTCAGGGGGCTAATTACAGATAAATAAGAATCCATTAATTGGACTGATGAAATAGTCAGTGGGCTAAACAAACAGTAGCCATCAATTTTTTTTACTTATGATAGAAAGGTGGCAAGAGACTGAAACCTCAAAACTCTGCAGCGAGGACTAACTCAAAGAACACAAGAATGTTTTGTGTCTGACATGGATAAGAGCATGGCAGTTTGGTTAGATGGGAACTGAGATTCAGCACATAGAAGCAAACCTAGATTATTTTTGACTTTCACTTCTAAAAAATAAAGACAGCGTTGCCTACTGGTTGCCTGTTCTGCAACAACCGCACTTCCTTCCGAGTCCGAAGGTTCTGCAGCAACAGCTTCTTGGCCCAACTCCTTAGCATGGCTCTCTGTGAGGAAGCAAACTGCCTGCATCAGGTCTCCATCAGCCGCCTAAAGAAAGACATGGAAAAACTGCAGCATTTTACAACACAGAGGCATTGCACAGAATTTCATGTATTTCAAGACACAACATCAGTTCAGTTACACAGGAGTTAGATAGATTAAAGGCTTTAAGAAAAATCACACTGCTTTATTTTTAAAAGCATTCTGGCCTATTAACAAAGGATTCATGGGTAACAACTTTATAGAAGCAAAACATCAAGAAAATGACAGAACAATTAAAATGAGACACACTGCTTTCATAAATGCTATGAAAGCAGTCCAAACATCTTCCTAGTCAGAGAAGGCAGAGGTGCTAGTTGTGGCAAATCTCAGGAGGAAGAATACTACAGCTGAGGAGGAACTATTGAGAAAGCCTCCCCACATGATCTTGTTTTTTTAACTTGCTGTAAGAGTGATGTGCTTGAGGTACTTTTTAAGACCAGCAAAGGCAGCACGGTCAGCTGTCCTAATGTTGTTCTCTCTCCTGGCTTGAAGCAGTCCCTCTGGGATAACATGGCTGCCTGTCTCAACTTAAAGGGCCAAAACAAACATGCCATCAACAAAACACAGATGGCAACTAGAAGGCAGGTGGAAAGGACAAGAGTTGGGGGAGAGACAAAGATAAGGCACTTGGAGACTAAGGCTGACACTCAAGAACTATTAAAACATTTATTTATTAATTTATTTATTAGATTTGTATATTCCGCCTTTCTCCCAGAAGGGCACCCAAGGCGGCTAACAATCAAGTTAAAATACAAGGAAACAGATAAACATTAAAAATACAAAACGCTTAAAAACAATTAAAACATCCAATTTAAACACCTACATGGCACATTTAAGTTTGTACAAGGCACCAAAATGGAGGTAATTTCTTTTTAAACACACTTATGATGTTTGTGACAGAAAAGAATACTAACCTTCAGGGCTGCTCGGAGGAACAAAGGATCCTGGATTCCTGTGATCTCTCTCAGCTGGTTGAGGAGCACACTGCAGTTCTATATTAGATTGGGACAGAGGGAAAAACACATCAAGAAGGAATGCCAACAGCGATGCAGACCCTAAAACAGAGACTATACTCCTGTAAACCCACTGAGTTTGACACTTATTATTAAAAAAAAAAAAAAGAGTTAACATAAATCTGTTAAAGCCAATGGACTGAACAAAACACATTGTTGCAGATCATCTGTGACAAGTTCTGCATTCACACAACCAGCACTAAAGTGTCCCCAGAAGTGGTGTGGCATGGACCTCGCGCTTCTTCGGCTGTGGCTCCACTCTCATGCATGGAACCATCTTGTCCAAATCTCCTCATTTTAGCGAGAAGGACTTCCTTCTTACACAGGCAGAAATCTTTTGGAAAGACACATGGGTGGGCTCCATTATGAGCATTCACAGAGAAGGAGGCATACAGGCTTCTTAATATCCTTTATGCCAGTTCCTACCTCTCTTGGGACCAATATACAATCAATGTGACACAGTGGCTGCCAACGCAGACTTTCCCCCACTGCCAGGAACTGTGTCACATCACTGCTATAGCTACATACCAGTGACACAGATTTCTCAGATATCCCAATTCAAGAGTTCTGGCTAGCACAAAGGCTTATGTACCCCAACACCAATAGGCCAATAAAAAGAAAATGCGACCAGCCTCATTTTATGCCTTTTTATTCTCATGTATTTTGATACGAACATGCTCTTTAAAAACAATTCTATCTAGGCCAGAAAAAGGAGAGGTTAAATGACACTGTAGAAAAGGAAAAGGGATTTGGGGAGCTCATAGCAGTCCACATATTAATTCCACTCAAAAGCAGCAACATGTGCTGTAGGACATATAAGGAGCCCAGGGAACTTGCAGGGTTTGATGAGTAGCTATTTTAAGCAGGCTGCACATGCCATTTTGGTTTGTCATTTCTCACTTACAACAAGGTGCCAGAGATGCCTTGCACACCAGACCCCACTCCACCAAAATGCCCTGCAATCAGCTGATTAAGGAGCTAGTACTGTACTGTCTGTTTTCAGGCCATTTCAGAGATTCCTAGAGGGAGTGCAGTAGAAGAGGAAGTTTGATGGCACAACACTATCTAGTTTATGTTGCACAAAAACAAGATCATGTTTCAAGCAGTTAGGTTTCTACTCCATTCAGGCTGTGGTTCACTGTCAGCAACAGGTCCCATGAATCTGCAACACAAGACAAGCCAGTACCATTGCTTTTAAAAAACTGAGGCAACACAGATTCACCTGCAGGTGACACTGGTCCAAGTGGCACAGATTAGGTTGCTGAGTTCACAGAAAGCTTTTGCAAGCGCTTTAAAAAAAGTGGCGAGTCAAGCAACACATATTTTTGTGTTCTCCTCAATGTTAAAAGCACATACTGGTAAGGCTTCTCTCCTTCACCAGTTACTGAAGAGAATGGCTCCTATGTTCAGGATCAAAAAATCAGAAGAGGCAGTTTTGAACTAAAACTGCTTAATATTTTATAATATTTTATATTACAGCAAACTGACACTGTAGTCACAAGTACAATCTGACTAATTTTAGTTACAGACTGTACAGATCAATAGTGATTGCTGACTGCCTGATAAAAGAGCGGAGCATTTCATCTGTTGCTATCATGGAACAGGAACACTTGTATGCAGGCATCAACTGGTAATAGAAATCAAAGAAGAACCTAAAGTTCTACACAAACCAAGTCTTATGCCTCCCTCCTCTACTACCAAATAGTAACTTTCAAACGGCTTTAGAGAGATGCTTGAATATATTAAGCCGCAATCCCAAGGCTATCATGAGGGGGCAACGTACAGCTAGTTATAGCATCTGATGGCATACAACAAGTCATTTCTATAATAGCATTACCACTACCTTCCAGTTTGCAAACCCATCCTTTCCTAGTCACCTGGAGGCAATCAATAGTGCTCAGGCTTTTGGTGCAGTCCTTACAAAAATTCTGTAAGATAAATGCAGCCGAGGCTGAGATGGAGAGACTTGCCTAAAGCCATCTCATGAGTTCATGGCAGAGATGACATTAAGGTCAAGGAAGTCTCAGCTCAGTCTCTTAGCCACTACACTGCACCAGCAATTCTTGCCCAACTAAGCATTTGGTAACATACAAGCCTGGATGGGGGCTGCCTACCAAATGAAGGTATTCAGCGCCACCCTAAGACAAACCAGGATGCGAGGCTGGTTGGCAACAGTCAGAAACTGTTCCTGTAAGGCTCAATAGTCTCACAGCATTAGGAGCAGTTCAATAACTACTAGAGGAAGGAACCAAAGTTCTGTCTATTACTGCTTCAGGCTTATGGCCTCACTCCATCACAGTGCCAATTAAGATTTGTGAAGTACACAGGGGATGAAAAACTCTCTACTTGGCAACTACTTTTTGATACTTCAAGCATGCAAATGTGGTCTGTGTAGTAGACAAGCCTAGACTGTCCCAGCTACAATTGTTTTGTAGCCAAAGCACAGAAAATTTGTTATCTTCTAGCGAAGACAACAATTTACTGAAACATTCTTTACTAGTTAAAACATGATGCTACAGGTAAGCATAACATTCCTAATGAACACAGTACATTGTGATGCACAATGCAGATGGATAATATTAAAGCGATTTTGAAAATCTGGTTCTGGAATCTACAAGTTTGTGCTTGTACATCAGAATGATCTCAGTTCCTCTGGGATTTGCAGTTTGCCCACCTGAACTTTCCTAAGAAAAAAACAAAGCAGACCTCCCATACTTATATTGGATCCAGGACACAGCACACTTCCTTGTCAAGTTAACAGACACCCACAAATGACAACTGTAGAATCCATCACAGCAACCTTCTATTTGAGCAAGATTAGTTATTGGCATAGCTATGCAAAAATCTGAAAGGAGATTCTGGGCAGGAGCAGACAACAGAAGGGTCCACATCTATAAATGGCCCCTTCTGAAGGTCTCTCTACACATCAAAGGTAGATGTGATATGCAGGACCAAGTAACGGAAGGAGAGTGGATGAAATACTGTCATACACACAAACAGAGAAGAGAAATAAAGTTTCCAAATAACACACACATAAATGTTGGGGCAGGAGAAGTAATAAAGGTTGCTAGTCACTAAAATAAAACATTTCAATTTGTATTATGGGTTCCTTCCAGATAGCAGTTTCAATCAATTTAAAAAATTTCCAAAAATCACTGTAAGGAAATTGAGATGTTACCCTACTGTCACTTTTAAACTCGCCACACATCAAGTGCTTGACTTTGAAACTTCTTTTTCGTAAACAAGAACATTTGGAAGGCAAGACAGACAAGACAAATGTAAAGCCAGTGGGGGGGGGGGGATTTCACAAAGAAGGGGAAGGAAAAAGAGTACCCAAGTTGCAACTGAGGAGGAATTGCTTTAAAATAGTAGATGTAGAACTTTGAAGAAGAGCAAGGGGGCATGCAAGTATTTGGGGTCCATGTGCATATTATATACCACACACACCCTCCCTATATACATACACACACACAAAAGGAGTGAGAAGGGAAATTGACAAAACCAAGGATGTTTATTTTTATTTATGGAGGCATTTGTATCCTAATGCTTCAGTATGCAGAGGGAGAGTGGGAGTGTGTCTGGGGGACAGACAGACAAGATGCCATTTCATCCTTTGATTTATTTTCAATAAACTGTCTTGTGAACTCTTTTTCCCCTGAAAAGCAGGGTGCAGGTTGGGCATCCCTTATCCAGAATTCCTAAATCAGGAGTATTCCAAAATATGGAACTTTTTTGAGCACCAACAGGACTTTTTTTTTTTTAAATTTTTTGCCTAACGAAATGAACTCACAAACTGTATCATGCACAAAATTATTAAAAATATTATACAAAATTATCTTCAGGCTATGAGTATATGAAACATAAATTAACTTTGTGTTTAGACTGGGGTCCCTCCCCAAGATCTCCCATTAGGTGCACGCAAGCTCTGAAACAGAAAAATCCAATCTCCAAAACGTTTCTGGTCCCGGGCACTTCGAATAAGGGAGGCCCAACCTGTATAAATATTCAAATAAATATCTATATATAAAAGACAGACTCTCTCTCTCTCTCTTTACACACACACACACACACACACACACAGGTGTGTGTGCATATGTGTCTGTGTATATCAGTGTGTGTGTGCACACATACGTATATATATTTGTGTGCGCATGTGTGTTATGTGTATATTTGCATGTGAAAGCGTGTGCATGTGTGTCGTGTATATTTGTGTGTTGTGTATATTTGTGTGTGCATGTGTTTTCTGTATATATATGCATGTATGTGTGTTGTGTATATCTGTGCGTTATGTATATCTGTGTGTGTGCATGTGAAAGTGTGTGCATGTGTTTTGGGTGTATATGTGTGTGTTGTGTATATCTGTGTGTGTGCATGTGAAAGTGTGCATGTGTTTTGTGTGTATATCTGTTGTGTATGTGTGTTGTGTATGTGTGTGCATTTTGTGTGTATATCTGTTATGTATATATGTGAGTGTGCATGTGAAAGTGTGCGCATGTGTTTTGTGTGTATGTGTTGTGTATATCTGTGTGCGTGCATGTGTTTTGTGTGTATATACAGGGTGACCAAAAACAGTAGGTGGAATAACTATTACCACTTACTGTCCACCTACTTTTGGGTCACCCTGTATGTGTGTGCAGATGCGTGTTGTGTATATTTGTGTGTGCGCATATGTGAACACCGCTACATAAGGACACACATATATGTGTGTGTTTATGTATATATAAACATATACACTACATATAAAAACACACATAAGCACTACTTACAAGTGAGGGGGAGCGCGAGTGGGGCCCCCACCCAGGCCTGACGGCCTCCCACCCTGCCCCCTTCCCGGGGCTCCTCACCCGTGCCCGGCTCTCAGCGGCGGCCGCCCCCGCCGCGCCCCCCTCCTGGGCCTGCTGCAGCTCGGCCGTCATGGCGCCGCCGTCGCCGCCACTCCGCGGAGCAGCCCCCGCCGCCCCGGCCCTCAACTGCCGCTGGAAGGCCGCGCCCCCCGCCGCCCCGCCACGCCCCCCGCAGGCAGCCGCGGCGCTCCCGCCTCTCCCCGCCGGCTCCGAAACCCGCCCCGCCCCGCAGCCCCGACAGGCTGGTGCTGCCCGCGCGTGCGCGCCAGGATTTGGCGGCGCCGGCACCTGCCTGGGACGCGGGCGCGCGCCTGCCGCTCAGCCTCCTGCGCCCCATCGCCGCCCGCGCGCCTCGGCGACCGTTTAACGGACTTTCCCGCCCTCTGGCCTCGCCCGCCCCTCCCCCCACGAGCTGTGCGCGCCGCGCTGAGCCTCAGAAGCGAGTCTCGCTGCAGGCGATGGGGCTGTTCCCGGGCAGCTGTGGCCTCGGGCCGCGCTTCCTTACCTGGGAGTAAGCCCATTGACTACAGTGGGGCTTACTTCTGAGGAGACACGCATAGGGCAGGGCCGTGAGGCTGCCATCCTCTCTACACTTACCTGGGAGTAAGCCCATTGACTATAGTGGGGCTTACTTCTGAGGGGACATGCATAGGGCAGGGCTGTGAGGCTGCCATCCTCTCTACACTTACCTGGGAGTAAGCCCATTGACTATAGTGGGGCTTACTTCTGAGGAGACACGCAAAGGGCAGGGCTGTGAGGCTGCCATCTTCTCTGCACTTACCTGGGAGTAAGCCCATAGACTACAGTGGGGCTTACTACTGAGGAGACATGCATTGGGCAGTAAGGGTAACGTCATGCACACTGGGGTAAAAAATCAAAAGTTTAGATATAGGCTGATGGGTTCTGAGCTGTCTGTGACAGATCAGGAGAGAGATCTTGGGGTGGTGGTGGACAGGTCGATGAAAGTGTCGACCCAGTGTGCGGCGGCAGTGAAGAAGGCCAATTCTATGCTTGGGATCATTAGGAAGGGTATTGAGAACAAAACGGCTAATATTATAATGCCGTTGTACAAATCGATGGTAAGGCCACACCTGGAGTATTGTGTCCAGTTCTGGTCGCCGCATCTCAAAAAAGACATAGTGGAAATGGAAAAGGTGCAAAAGAGAGCGACTAAGATGATTCCTGGGCTGGGGCACCTTCCTTATGAGGAAAGGCTACGGTGTTTGGGACTCTTCAGCCTAGAAAAGAGACGCCTGAGGGGGGACATGATTGAGACATACAAAATTATGCAGAGGATGGACAGAGTGGATAGGGAGATGCTCTTTACACTCTCACATAATACCAAAACCAGAGGACATCCACTAAAATTGAGTGTTGGGAGAGTTAGGACAGACAAAAGAAAATATTTCTTTACTCAGCGTGTGGTTGGTCTGTGGAACTCCTTGCCACAGGATGTGGTGATGGCGTCTGGCCTGGACACCTTTAAAAGGGGATTAGAGAGGTTTCTGGAGGAAAGATCCATTACGGGTTACAAGCCATGATGTGTATGTGCAACCTCCTGATTTTAGAAATGGGCTATGTCAGAATGCCAGATGCAAGGGAGGGCACCAGGATGAGGTCTCTTGTTATCTGGTGTGCTCCCTGGGGCATTTGTAGGGCCGCTGTGAGATACAGGAAGCTGGACTAGATGGGCCTATGGCCTGATCCAGTGGGGCTGTTTTTATGGCAGGGCCCTGAGGCTGCCACCCTCTCTACACTTACCTGGGAGTAAGCCCATTGACTACAGTGGGGCTTACTTCTGAGGAGACATGCATAGGGCAGGGCCGTGAGGCTGCCATCCTCTCTACACTTACCTGGGAATAAGCCCCACTGCACCTGCTGTCTCCAAAAACTCTTCTGCTGAGATTAAACATCTACTGAACTTGGGAAAGGTATAATTGGGTAGATCTGTCTTGACTTGGGGCCGATCCTGTTCGACTTACTAACTCTGGTGCAGGGTGAGGGAACATTTGTTCCCTGACCTCTGGGCTGCATGGTGGCTGCAACAGCACTGGAAAGTCGGACAGGATCTGGCCCTTAGATTGGTTGCTTTGTCCTGATCACTGCTGATCTGCTGTTGGGGCATAAAATAAAAACTTGCTGGTTCCACTTACCTGCTGTCTTGTGGAGTTCTTCTGACTGCACCTGCATAATGGAGGGAACCTGTTTCTTGGCATGTCTGAACCCTGCTGTAAATAAACACATAAATAAATATCAGCTCTTGCACCCTGTTTCCATAAAGCAGTGATTTTCAACCTTCTTCATCTGACAAGGCACTAAAACGATCAGGGCACACCACCAGGTTTTTTACCAGTGTCAGGGCACGCCATGCTGCCAGTGGGGCTCACATCTCCCACTGGCCCTACTAATAAATGACCTTACCCCAAATTCCTGTGGCACACCTGTGGACCACTTGTGGCACATCAGTGTGCCACGGCACAGTGGTTGAAAATGGCTGCAACGAAGCATATCTTGGACTGGCAGAGAGATAGGTGCCTTGCCGGCACTTGCTTTCCCTCTAATATAGCTTGTCTGACTTTTGCTACGCTTTGGTCATAGAAAGTATAAATCAGGGGTGTCAAATTCATTTCATACCAAGGGCCAAAAGGTATTCATGATGTCTCCTGAGGGGCAAAAGTGATGTCATTAGGCAGGAAATGATGTCATTAAACAGGTCATAACAAAAAATAAGCACTTTTTCTCACTTAGGAATCCATTAGCTGCAAATGACAGAAGAGAAAATACATAAATCTTTGTCATACTTCAAGATATGGGAGAGCTCAACTTTTGTGCGGGCTGCCCTTTCAGCAGTGCCACCTCAGCACTGCTCATCAGCTGAGAGCCTGAGGGCTGGATAAAAAGCTTCCACGGGCTTCATCCAGCCCCCAGGCCTTATGTTTGACACCTCTGGTATAAATGATCCAGGCATCAGGTCCTCCCAAGTTTTGAGATCCAGGGATAGTCAGCTCTGTGCACACTCATCTTACCAGCATTATTTTGCAGTGCATATTTTCCCCCTTTGTTCCCTCAGCCCCGCTTGCTGATACTCTTCTGAATTGTTGATTTCATGACCAAAATGTGAACCCATGGGACAAAACCACACTGTTCCTACTCCTGAGGGCATCTGACATTAAAGCAGGACCTGCCACTCTTTTTCTCCTGACTCTGATCAGGAGCCAACTACCCAGGCCAGAAAAGACCAGCTTGGCCCCCAGGTGGCGCTCTGACTATATGAAATGCATGTGAGTGCAGGAGCTCCACAAAAACTTTTCCAAGTTATGCAAACTCCTTTGCAATAAGGCAGGGCTGTATTTTGTATTAAGCAAGGGCTGCAGCAGGCACGTCCACTGACAGTAGATTTTGCTCACTGACCTACCTCTCCAAGCTCCTCAGGTCGAAATGCTTTTTCACATCTTCCTTGTCAGGATGAAATGTCATGGCAAAGCTCTCGACTGAAGCGACTTCACTAAACAACTGGTCCATCTAGTCCAATATGGTCTGCTCTGGCTGGCTCAGGGATCTTTCCCATCACCTGCTATTTGATCAAGAGGAGGAAAATGGGAGTGCACAGCCGAGGAGCATCAGAGAGAATTTTGCCTCTGCTCACACTGGGTGGGGTAGTCCATAAGCCTCATCTTGGTATAAGTGGTTCAGGTGCGTAATAATGGGTGAGATGCTGGACACACTGGGGATGAAGTCCTTAAAAAACTTCTTGCCTGACTCAGGGCTGACAAGGAAGAAAGTAGCTGACGTGCTAAGGAGGAAGACCTTGATCTCAGGGACCATGACGGTGGTTGGATGGACTGCCATGTTTTCAGTGTCAGTCCTACTGTACATCCTAGTCTCTTCCTGCTGTGCAAACTCACTCCCATTCATAATCTCCGTAACTGCCTGACATGGTTGCCAGCTCTGTATTTCTCAAGGGTTTCCTTTTCTCCCTTCTTCAGGGTCTGCTGCTTTACAAAACTGGGTGTGAAATCCAACACTGGGAATGTGACAGGTTCTTTGTCCCAGCAAAGTGGAGCTTGTCTATCCCAAACACACTCTATATATCCATACCCACACCCCGTATATATGAGCGGTGCTTGTTGTCTCCAAAAACATTGCTCTGTCCCTTGTCTCATAAACACATCCTCTCTGCTCCAAACTGAGTGCTATCTGGTTTTCACCTAGACCAGTTGGTCTTTAGTATCTCAGTGGAACCAGGCAACTCCTTACAATTGATATAACAAATTGCCCTGATGTTACCCTTTCCCATATTCATTGTGGTGAGCTCATTTCTCTCATTCTCTGGGACTAGAGCAGTTAGTTCTATAAATTGTTTGCGAAGGAGCAGGGCCCAACATGCAATGGATATTTTGTATTCAGTCAGAGCCTGGGCTGCAGCCATGGAAGAACAGCATTGGGGGTTGGTGACCTGGTCTTAGTGGGGATACTCCAGTTCTCACCCTGAGCATTTGGCTTTCATTACAAAAGATAATCCTCTGATCCTGTAAGTGTGGAGATATATGGAACAGCATGAGAGTGAATTCTACCCAATTGCTCATGAGAAGGCAGTACGCATAAATGGCTGTAATCATATTGGGCCATTCAGTTTTTATTCTGCAATGATTCTCTGGCTCTGTTGGATCCCTCATAATAACATTCCTGGCTTACTGCTTGTTCAGTGCTCATCTGTATCTTCCCCTTCTTAAAAGAAAAGAAACCTTGGGTATAACTGATGTGTAGAAGACAACATTTTGATGTGTTTGTCATGTGCAGCACAGAACACGCTGGAGCTGTTGCAAACAAGACAATGAAACTTGATATCAGGGAAGAGGTGGCTCTTCTTCTGACTTCTTTTCCCTTCCTCCACACCCCTTGCCTGTCCAGATGTGGCATTTGGAGGAGGAGAACAAGGAAAATCTCCCTCTGAATTTGTGCATCTGTCATAATTCCCGTCCTTGTCGGCTCCACTACCCAGGGACCAAACAAAGGAAGCTGGCGATTAACTTCAAAGAACTTTGTTGGAGAGGAATAAAGATATTTAGGGCCTATTTTGTGAACTAATTGCATTTGCATATTTATGGGATTTACTGATATAGCAGTAATTAAAAACTATTTAGTAGTCTTAAAGGACACATAACTCAGTTGCTGTTTGCATAATAAACACGTCCCTTATTACGTTTATTATGTTTGCATAATAAACCTTTCACCATCTCGATAATTCAGACAGCTCTTCTGGAGAGGCTACAGCTATATTGCTAATTTTCTGCTGAGCAGAATTCAGGGTACAGTGGCGTGCCAGGCAGAAGAATGCAAGGTGCCTGTGCCTGGGTTCAGCTTCACTGACATGGCAGAATGTTCTAGAAATGGGTGGAAACTGGCCACCCAGTTAATCCAACCCTTCTTTTAGTGGCTTCAGCCTCTGGATGAGGCTGTGGACAAGGGCTTGGTGAGCCTATAGCAGCTCCTGTTGCATAGGTGGAATATAAAAAGCTGATGCATTCTGAAGCCCTGGGTAAAATCTTACTTGTGGCACAGACTCTCTGTCCTTTGATAAGGTGCTGCCTCTCAGGTCCTTCAGAACCTCATCTATTGTGCAAGACACTATGCTGGTCCAAACTGCTGCACTGTGTGATCTGAACAGGTGTGCCTGCATTTCAGTTGTTCACAAGCCATTTGTCCCTGTCTTGGTTCACAAGAAATAAACAATTGAAGAGTCAGAAAGGATGGTGTCTGGTCAGCCTCTATCGCAGTTCACAGTAAGAAGGAGGGGCCAAAGGGTTCTCTGCCCATGTTTTGATGTGCTCAGGGACAGCCAGTAGGCAGAGCCCCTCTTGCTGGCTTTTCTTGCTAAGTTAAAAACAGCCTCCGTTAACAGTGATTGGCCAGTGGAGCCCTACTCCAGGGCCAAGAATGGATTGATCCCTGGGAGCAGCCTTACCGGAAAGGGGATGTCTCATTTTCCTCCTGCAAAGTGCCCAGGCGAGCCCAGCTGGAGTACTGGCATTAATCATGACCAAGCATGTCTTTTAATTAAAGGGAGAGAAGACGGAAGGATGACATGAAGCCCGGCTAGTTCAGCAGCTCTACCCCCTGTCCCCTGCCCTGGTGCACACTGTTAGTGAATGCCCTTCATTAGGCAATAGCAAGTTTCCATTACCCAAGGTAATTTGAGAGCGTGTGCGGTTAATTGCTGTCAACACGAAAAGATGACAATGCATAGGTCTGATTTAGAGCACCTATTTAGGCTTCAATTATGATTGCAAAGACCAGAATGCGAGTTAGCCCCAAGCATGGCTTTTAGGCGGAGAGCAGGACAGGCATCCTGCTAGGAATCTGAGCATCTTGCCATCCAGCCCCAGGCCATGGCCTCGGGCTCCATCAGGGGCTTAGCAAAATTGAAATGTTCTCTGGGATCCATTTCATCCCAAAGGGGGAGGCTTGTTTTAGACCTTGCAAGTGCTTTGAGAGGGGAGGCTGGCCTTCTGCCGAGCGCCCTGGACAATTTAAGAGAGCTGCAGTGTTGTGGTGTTGGGAAGCAGGGAGAAGTGCTGCCTGCAGGAAAGTGACCCCTTTCATTGGGGGTCTGGAGAAGCAGTCCTGTTCCTGGCAAAGACAAGGTCTGTGAGTGACAAGGCAGTAGAGATGTGGAAGACACCCCTTCTCTTCCTCCTCCTTTTTCTTGCAGGTAAGGCCATCCATGCCCATGGTGCTTCCAGGGGTAGCTCAAGCCAAGGGCGCCTGCCCTAAGAAGCTCACATTCTTCATTTCATCAGTAAGGAAGAGGATAGAGAAGGGGAGAGGAGGGTATTCTTGGATTGATTCACACATGGAGCAGCAGCAGAGGTGCTGCTCCATGGAGAAGTCCCTGTGTGTAGAAAGAAGGGCATGCCATAGGAAGGAAGCGAGAGCACTCTTCTCCATGACATGCTATTTTTCTCCCTGTAAGGAGGTTTTCTTTTTGCAGCGGAGCAATCAAGCATGCCAGCAGTAAGGAGTGGTACAGCTTGAGAAAAGCTTTGTTGCTTGATTTGGCTGCATGTATCCAAATATACCTCAGTGAAATCACTCTTTCTGCATGTAGACAAGGTGGGGAAAGTGTCCAGGCACTTCATGTTAGATCATTAAGTAAAGGAGATTCACTGTGGGCATGATGACAGGCTGTGTGTAACTCATGATTTGGGGCAAATGTAGAGCACTGGCAATCTGGATACAGAATTCTGTCACCCGAATTATCTGGGGGGAGAAGGAAAGCAAGAAGAGATTGCTGGGTATTGAATGGGAGTGGGTCTTTGACTTCTGGTTGAGCCTGGCCTCATCCTGTGGGGTGGCACTTTTGGTGGCCTCACTGAAACAGCCCAGGGCCCTATTGAAGCAAAAGGGAATGGCAGGAGGTCTCTGAGGGTAGGCATGGATTATTTCTCACAGTTCTCAGGGGATAGAAGTCAACAAAAATGCCAAAGTTCAATGCAGGGAATTAGTTACTCAGCAGCAATCTTTGAGACTCAGTTGTTTCTGCCTAACTTTCCCGTGCCAACAGAGAGTGCGTTCTTATTGCTAGTCCCTTCATTCAGCCCCTTGATGGCTGCGTTTTAGGAGCCTTGATGGCAGCGATGCCAGGCGCAGAGGAAATCTGCAGCCACCAACAACAAGCTCAGTCTCCATCCCCAGCATTAGCTAGTTTGCACATTGCTGCTTTCCAGAATTCTTTTTGGAACGGTGCCCAGAAGCATCACGTTCCTCCGTGGTAGCCACAATGGGACAGGTGGGCACAGAGCCTGAAATCATACTGCACCACAGCCGACAATTGATCATTATTAGGCGTATTTTAGCACCATCATTAACTCCATTGAGCATCACTGTCCCCATGGAAACGTCCAGTTTTGACTCCCGATTCTGTCTGGAGCAGCAGGTTCAGCCTCTGTAACTTAATTCCGTTTTTACGTGACCCTTTTTCCAAGGGTGTGGGGTAGTTTTGCAGTGCTTCCTGGGCACCATCCAGCAGGTTTGAAGCACACTTGTCTACGCGCTGGATTGTGCCAAGATTAAATGTGTTTAAAGTATACAATGGACATAAACTCATACTTGTTAACACTCACTAAATAAAACTGCTTCTCCAGGAAGAAATCCTCTCTCAGGGTCTTCAGGCCAGAACTTCCACAGGCTTGGAGTCGTCCTGTTTATCTCTCATGTTGGTGCATTTACGTGCAAGTTCATTAGACAAGGTGCACCCAGCCTCTCCTCAAACTTCCTAGGGAGGTGGCTGACCTTAACAAGCCACACTAAAGAGATTTTGAACAACGCATTCTCAAAGGGCTTAAATAGGGGCAAAACAGAGACTGAGACCTGATCAAGAAGAAGAGTAGTGACATTTCTGGGGACTATCACCTGAATTTTTGGACAAACTCTGGGAGTCAGTGGTAGTCAGGGAGGCCTGGCATGCTGTGGTCCATGGGGTGACGAAGAGTCGGACAGGTCTTAAATTTAGGAGGTGAGCTGCTTCTTCAGAATACTTTAGTTGCCAGTGTTGCCTTTAAGTATGACCAGAGTGCTCTTGTGCTTGCTCTGATGCCACTTCTGGTGAACCTAAACCAATGCCAGTTTAAGGAAGGAGATCCTCTTTTACCACCTGCCTGAGCTGACATCAGAGTTAGCTGTTCCACAGGCTCTCTGTGCTTTGGCTGACACCTGCAGTGCCGTCTTTAGCATTTCAGTGGTTGCAGCATTGATCAGAGTTAGGAATTGCTTTCTGCCCGGCTCCTGACATGGCATCCTTCATAAACAATGGCCAAAAGCAGGCTCGGCGTGCGGAGAGAGGACATCTCATTTACAGTTTCCTGCGGGAACTCTTGTACCTTCGGCAGCTCATCAAAACAGCCATCAGAGGCATCGTGAGCGGGAGCCAACACAGGCGTCCGACGCCACAGATGAGATTGTGCTCACACACGTTGGCAATTTGCTCCAGTCCAATGCCTTGGCGAGGCTGAGCTCCCCAAGGGCCTGCTGGGACGGTGAGCAGGGGGGAGAAAGAGAATCTCTTTTGCATTTCTGAGGGGCCACTCAGGAATGTGTCACTTGCAATTTCAGGTGGCCGCATCTGCCTCTCTCTGCCCCTCCTCCAATACTCAGCATGCCTGGATTTCTCAGTGGACTCGATTTTGCTCCTCAGACCTCCCTACTATGCAAGCCCTCCCCCTTTTTGAGTTCTGATAATAGCTACCCGTCGTTCAGATGAAATAGGGAAGGAAGGAGAGAGTACAGACATTTCTGCAAGCAAGATCAGAGATCTCATTAGCTATCAAACAGCACGGATTTCTGGGTTCACTAATTCCTATTTCACATTCAGCTTCTTGGTCTCGATTCTTGAATGAGATCTTCAGAATACAGAATGAATAGCTCATTAACAGGAACAGAGCCTATTACCCCAAAAAATTAAAGTGACTTTGGAGGCTTGGTGAAAGAGCAGCCTGGCAGCCCCACAGCCGGAGCTGTCAGTGGAGGAAGTAAATATTGCATCCCTGCTCTCCTTGCCCCCCATAATTAATGCTGACAGCTGGGGTCAGCACCTGGAGGTCCCAATGCCAAGTCTGCCCAATTGCCCACCCCACCCAGGAATCATACCCTTCCTTCTTCATCCTTTCCGCAATCCTATGCACGTCTACTGAGAAGTAAACCCCACCTAGGTAAGTGTGCATAAGTTTGCAGCCTTCGGGCGCAATCTGAACCCCTTATGTCAGTGCTTTCCAGCACTGGCATAGTGGTGTCAATGGGATGTGTGCTGCATCCTGCAGTTGGGTGTCACTCAAGGAGGCCTCCTAAAAGTAAGGGAATGTTTGTTCACTTACCTCAGAGCTGCATTGCCCTTATGTCAGTGCTAGAAAGCACTGACATAAGGGGTTAGGATTGCGCCCTTAATCGTGGAAAGGTGGGATATCCTGGGAGCCAGAGTGGTGTCATGGTTCAAATTCCCACTCAGCCTTGAAGCTTCCTAGGTGACTTTAGGCCAGTCTCCCTTTCAGCCTCACCTAGCTCACTGGGTTATTGTGAGGACCAAAGAAGGGGGGGAATCATGCACACCCTGCCCTGAGCTCCTTGGAGGAAGGGTGGTTAAAAAAAATGTGAAAATAAATAAAATACCATTTTTAACAGATTGTTTTCAGCATTAGCTGTGAGGAAAGGAGGAAATTGAAGAGGGAGGTGAGTAAGGGTGGGTGCGGACATCACAGACCAGCTGTGATGCTGGTCTTCAGTCCATGACTTGCAGGCAGAAGGTCCCAGTGCGATCCTTGGTACCTGTTGCTGAAAGATGAGTTAGAAGATGACACCAAAGACCTCTGCCTGTGACACTGGAGAGTCACTGCTGGTCAGAGTGGGTGAGGGATCAATGGTCTGACTCAGTATAAGGCAAGATGGCAGATAAGGCTGACATCGGCAGACCCTGGAGAGAGCTTTGGGCTGTACTGTGGGCGGGCTCTGTGGGGCAGGCTAGCCCACCTGTGGCTTGAGCAGTGGTGTGATAAGGCTTTGCATCTCACCCAGATTGGGTCAGCCACCCCAGGACGATTGGCCACATTCAAGAAAGGGTGTGTGGCCTTTCTACATGTTTTTGCCAATTGTATGTGTGTTTGCTTGCCAGGAGGTTTGGCGGCAGTCACTCAACGGCCGAGGAACTCAACATTGCACCGCCTGACCCGACGCCTTTTGAAGAACTACAATAAGGGAGTGAGGCCCATCAGGAACTGGGCCAGGGCCACCACCATCTACCTTGACCTCTTTGTCCATGCAGTACTGGACGTGGTAAAGAGAACTCTTCATCCATTTAAGGCTGGGTGCTGGCAGCTTGGGTAAATGCTGTTGGGCTCTCTGCATGGGGAATGCAGCCTGGAAGTTCTAGGTCTGGTGAGAGCCCAGATGAGTGACTTTCTTGCCATGTGTACCATCATGGAAGAAAGGCAAAGATATCAATGAAACAAATAAATGAACCCACCACATTGCAGAAATTTCAGAAGAGTAAGGCAGAATAATATTTAAGCACTTCCAGAAATTCCAGCAATTGGATGCTGCTTTAAAAAGAGAGTTTTTCTTTTCTGGAAAGCAGTTTATCTGTGTACCTGCCCTGGGTACATCATAATTCCACCAAGGAACAAAGTAGGCAAGAGAAGGATGGGAAGGACTTGATTGTTAGGGGTCATAAAGGGACAGATTAACTCTGCAGTCAGAGATGAATTTCTTAAGGGGGGGTGCAGGGGCTCAATTGGGCTCCCGCAGAAGCCTTCTCACCTGAAGGAGACACTGAAGGAAAGGTGCCCTGCATGTATGCAAAGCGCTTCTTCTTTGTTCTCGTTCCACATGTTGAGTTGGGTCCTGACACTCATGGCAGGTTCTGGTTCTACACCTTGGTTCATTTCAAGACTTGAAACATGAGCCTGGAGCTAAAGCTCAGTGATGGAGCACCTGCTTTGTCTAGCGAAAGTCCTGGGTTCAATTTTTGCCACCTCTAAGACCCCGTCTAAGACGCTGGGCAGGTGCTACCAATCAGCATTGACAATACTGAGATCAAGGCAGCATCAGGTATTCATATGATGAGGTGAAGATGCCAACAGAACCAACCTCCTGGCTCTACTATCTTCTGCCCATTTTTGAGATACAAGTAAGATGGAGGTACCGCGATTCTACAATGTTCAAATGTAAAATAGTGAGGTTTGGGCGGGAAGGGGAGGAAGGAACCTTCTTCATTCCCTTTAGTATCGTGAACATACAACGAACATAACCATCTTTGTACCACCCAGCAATCAGGGGAGGAATTTGGCTCCGGAACCAGAGCCATCCCAAACCATTGGCTCTAAAGAGCACTGAGGCAGCCGGGCCCTCGGCAGGTGCAAACACTAATAGATGAACCATTCGGCAGCCATTGTGGTGCTCGAAGCACCCTCGCCCCATCTCCAGCGCCACCTGCCCCCCTTTTGTTGATCTTTTGCCTCCTGTTTCACACCCATAAAAGGCAGGGAAATGCGGGCACCATTTCAGAATTTCCAGTTATTAGGAGGGCCTTGGGGAAATCTGATTAGACAGATAATCTAGTCGACGGAAGAAGAGCTCCAATTTGTTTAGATTGAGTTTTGTCAATGCTGGATTCCATGCACCTTTTGTATTCCACTCCACTGACTAGAGCCTCCCAGACAGACGCCAAGGCATCTGTTCCAACAGGATGCTGAACTGGGGGGGAAGATAAATAAGAATGTGGAGGAATTATCTGTATGTTTGCTAACCACCAATTTAAGACTAAGTAGGCTTCCAATGTTAGGGAGACTAATGAATTCCAATTCTCCCAAATATCCTTTGCTTTTAACAAGCAAGATGGAAGAGATCTGTACATGCACACACACATCAGAGGCGTGAGGGGAGAGTTGTGAACAACAACACAACACGAGAATCAATTATATTGGCCAGCTGGCGCTGAGAAAAACTCAGGCGGGATCCAAGTTTCACTTTCAGACTTCCTTCTTCCTGTTTCAGTGCTGGGAACAAAAACATGAATGGAGGAAGCTTCACCCAGTGTAGGGTTGCCAAATGCTGGGGGCATTCCAACCATGATGGCCAAAACACAAAAAGTCGTTCATTGGCACAAGAGATTTTTGCGAAACAAAATCCTAATTCTGTCTATGTAGCAGGACGTTCTGTGCCCTCAAAACAACCTTACTCACAAATCATTGTCTTTGGAGGGCTGTAAAGCTTCCAGATTCAGCATTTTCTAATGGAGGTGTCTAAACTGCCCTGTTTTTAAGTCCAACGTTCGCAGAGAAGAGGCATTATTCTCAGCCACCTGATTAATGTCAGAGTAACTAATTAGGGTGCAAGAGAGAGGGAGGGAGAGAAGGGTGATTCGTTTAGAGCGTCAGGTGCCGGCAGCATGCCATTTCATCAACGGTAATTTACTGTAAGGAGCATCGGGCAGACTTGGATACCTGAGAGTGGAGGATCAACAAGCAGCAGTCAGGGGAGGGAGAGATCAATGCTGTTTCCTCCATCTATGAGGAGCTGGTGGTGGCACAGGGAAGAAGGCATCTGGATCCAGCTGCTAGTTTTCCTGGCTCAAAGCTGTTAGCGCCTGACCCTCAGGCCACAGGTTCAGGACCCAGTATGTGCTTGAGCCTCGGGTTTCATTGGAATTTGGAGGGTGTAGGTAGGGAATCTGGTTTTACTGTAGAAGGGGACATTTGAAGCCACATGAAGATGTACTGTGTGGTGGCAGCTGGTGCAACTTCTATAGGCAGACCTACATTTTAAAAATATACATTCCTTGTGTGTGTTTGCGTGCTTGTGTGTTTTGCATGGTGGGTGGTACAATTTAGTGTTTTCTTCCTTGTCCCCCCGCAGGATGCCCAGAACCAGAAATTAACAACAAGCATCTGGTATCGACAGGTAAGTCAACTGGTGGGTGAGCAAAAATAGCATCTTATACCCATACAGAGGTTGACCCTGTTATTTTCCATCAAGTTGGCATGATCCTGCTTCCCACAGTCAGACATGTTCACAGGAACTGTGCCCTTCTGTCACTCCCTTCAGCAAGTGACATTCAGAAGAACATTTCCTCTGAACTTGGAAGTTCTACAGAGTCTATCAGGAGCAATCACTGGTGATTTGTAAATTAGTCCTCCATGAAGTTGTCTAACTTACTTCTCAAGCCAGCTAAGCTAATGGCCATCACCATGTCACCAAATTCCATCCATCAATCCTGCACTGCATGAATCTGAATCTGCTGCTTGGCAATTTCATCAGATGACCCCAAATTCTAGTTCTGTGAGAGACTCCCTGTATCTGCTTCAGCTGTCCCATGCACACCATACTGTACAGCAGAGGTGGGCAAACTTTCAACTTTAGGGATCCTGGACCTTTAACAATTGTATAGAAGAGAGAATTTAAGTAGGTGCAGCTTGTCATCTCACAGATGACAAGCTGTACCTGCTGAAATTCTCTCTCCTATGCTATTGTTAAAGGTCCAGGATCCCTAAAGTTGAAAGTTTGCCCAACTCTGCTGTACATAAGTGATTTTCAACCAGTGTGCCATGGCACACTGGCGTGGCATGAATGGTCAGCAGGTGTGCCACAGTTTGGGGAGGGGATCAATTCACAGGCCTACAAAATTGAGGGTCAGAAAAGTTTTTCCCAAACTTTATGGTGGTTTGATATGAATTTGGGGTGCCGATTCCAAAAATGGCATCCGTTTTGCCCTATCATGTCTAGTTTTGAAGATATAGTATAGCCTCATTAGTTAATGGTTGAAGCAGCTTCCTCATGAGGAAGCCATGGTGTAGGCTTCTTCATGAGGAAGCTGCTTGAACCATTCACTATAGAGGCTATGCCGTATCTCCAAAACTAGATGTGATAGGGCAAAATGAATGCCATTTTTGGAATCAGCACCCCAAATATACCCAGGAATTGGTGTAACTTTTAAGGAAGCAAAATGTGTGTTGGCCTGTGTTATTAGTAGGGCCATTGTGACATGTGAGCCCCCTACCAGCAGCATGGTGTTCTTTGTCAAAAGCTGATGATGTGCCTTGACAATCACAGCACCTTGTCAGGGTGCTGTGAGATGGAAAAACAGTTGAAAATCGCTGCTGTACATCCTCTTGTATTGTTGGCAACCTTCAGTCTTGAAAAACTATGGTATTGCGCTCTGAATGGTGGTTCTGGAACAGCGTTCTAGTGTGGCTGAAGAGGCCAATCTGGGAGTGACAATCCCTTCCACACTGGGAGCAAGTGCAGTCTGTCCCTGGTCTGTCTCCCTGGCTATGGGCCTTCCTTCTTTGCCTCTTTGTTGGCCAAGTGTCTCTTCAAACTGGGAAAGGGCATGCTGCACAGCCTGCCTCCAAGCGGGCCGCTCAGAGGCCAGGGTTTCCCACCTGTTGAGGTCCACTTCTAAGGCCTTCAGATCCCTCTTGCAGATGTCCTTGTATCGCAGCTGTGGTCTACCTGTAGGGCGCTTTCCTTGCACGAGTTCTCAGGACGCAAGCTCTGTAGACCTGGATCTTGGTATGTTCCGTCAGCTTCTTGTTGGACCAGACTCTCTTTGTGAGTCTGGAAAACGTGGTAGCTGCTTTACCGATGTGTTTGTTTAGCTCGGTATTGAGAGAAAGAGTGTCGGAGATCGTTGAGTCAAGGTACACAAAGTCATGGACAACCTTCAGTTCATGTGGAGAGATTGTAATGCAGGGAGGTGAGTCCACATCCTGAACCATGACCTGTGTTTTCTTCAGGCTGATTGTCAGTCCAAAATCTTGGCAGGCCTTGCTAAAATGATCAATGAGCTGCTAGAGATCTTTGGCAGAGTGGGTGGTGACAGCTGCATCGTCGACAAAGAGGAAGTCACACAGACATTTCAGCTGGACTTTGGACTTTGCTCTCTGTCTGGAGAGGTTGAAGAGCTTTCTATCTTATCTGGTCCAGAGATAGATGCCTTCTGTTGCAGTTCCAAAGGCCTGCTTCAGCAGGACAGTGAAGAAAATCCCAAACAAGGTTGGCGCAAGAACACAGCCCTGCTTCACTCTGCTTCGGATGTCAAAGGGGTCTGATATGGAGCCATCGAAGACAACAGTGTCCTTCATGTGCTTGTGGAAGGATCTGATGATGCTGAGGAGCCTGGGTGGACATCCAATCTTGGGGAGAATCTTGAAGAGGCCGTCCCTGCTGACCAGGTTGAAAGCCTTCGTGAGATCTATGAAGGCTATAAAGAGTGGCTGTCGTTGTTCCCTGCATTTCTCCTGCAGCTGTCTAAGGGAGAATACCATATCAGTGGTGGACCTGTTGGCTCGGAATCCACACTGCAATTCTGGATAGATGCTCTCTGCAAGTACCTGGAGCCTCTCGGGCAAACAGCTTTCCTACAACGCTAAGGAGAGAGATGCCACGGTAGTTGTTGCAGTCACCCCTGTCACCTTTGTTCTTGTACAGCGTGATGATGTTTGCAGCCCTCATGTCTTGAGGTACTCCACCTTCTCTCCAGCAAAGACAGAGGATTTCATGCAGCTCAGTGACGATGATCTCTTTGCAGCACTTTAGGACTTCAGCAGGGATGCTGTCTTTTCCAGGTGCCTTGCCAAAGGCAAGGGAGTCCAGGGCCACGTGAAGTTCTTCTAGGGTTGGTTCACTGTCAAGCTCCTCCAGCACAGGCAGGCATTCAATGTTGTTCAGCACTTGTATAAAATGTGTATAAAAATGTATTAAATGATGATGAACTTGCTGGACTTGCTGGGCCTCTCTCTTATTCAGGTTTCTCTTATAGCCTTATACTAAGAGATTGACTGGGATATTAAGGACCCTGAGATATTAAGGGGCCTCTTTCTGCTTCCAGACTGAGAAGGGAACAGTCTGGAAAAATAGTGTTGCATTCCCCTAGCAGAATCTGTGCAGGTCCCAGGGTTCAGTATACCCAGAGTGTACCCAAAACCTCTCCCGTGTCCCCAGATGCACTCCTGTGCACTGCTATACCAAAGTGCCTGCACAAGTGAGTCCACCCAGCTTGAAAGCTTTTCTGTTCAGCAGGAAGGCAATTTAACTCACTCCGACTAAGTGAGCCAATCTCTGAACAATCTTGGTCAATGTGGTACTTGAAGCGTTAAATAATTATTAAACAACACTTCACAGTTTTTGTTTGTTTGTTTGTTTTAAACCTCTCCTTCCTCTCCTACTTTTCAACCTCAAGGTTTCTCTGCTTCTTTATCCAAGAACTGAACAAATGGCTGTTAGCTTTGACCACAATGAATTCACCTTGTGAGCTGTTTGGAAACCAATAGGTAGGACTAATCCAGTTTCTCTTTTGCAGATCTGGAGGGACGAGTATCTCACTTGGAACTCTAGTGGCTATGATGGGATTCAAGAAATATCCTTGCCCATCAACGCTGTCTGGGCTCCAGATATTATTGTCAGTGAACTGTAAGTTTGGGCTTGGTTGGGTTGGGCTGGGCTGATGGTTACTCCAGGTCCTGTCCTCTTATGGGCTTCCACTCAGGATGTCTTTGTGGTCTGCCGAAGGTCTGCAGCAGGCAGAAACAGACACACAGAGTTTCACATGCAGACTTGAACAATCATGAATGGGTAAGGTTTTGTTTGTTCTGTTCTTGCAATGATACTTACCAGAATAGAAAAATGCCCAAAGGTCAGGAATTGTTTTCCTGCCAACTGATGAGAAGACATAACTAGGATTAATGTGGCTTCATTGATAAGTTTCCCAGCAATGTCAGCAAAAGGAAGCAGGAAGAGGCTTCTGTGAGGCTGATCAGCAGTTCTGATCCAGAATGACTGGGCCGTGCACCAGGGCCAAATCTGCTTCCCTGTATTCACCTGCTGTGAATCTTTGCTCCCAATTGCTGTGCGCCCCCTGAGAACTCTGCCCCTATGCTCTGGTGTCTGCTTGGAATACTTTATCAGTCTTACCTGTTCCCACTTCCATCACAGTGTGCCCAGATCCAACTCTGCCTTTCCTTGGATCTGTTCCTGCTTGAATCGATCCTAGAACTGATTCTTCCGAAAGCTCCTTCTCCAGTCCTGATTCTGAACACCAATTCTGCAAAGGCCACTAATCCTGGAACAAAAGATTTCAATTCCAGCAAGGAAAATAAAGTTCCAGGTAGCATTGCAGTATGTCTTTGACTTCCCTTCGGTGTCTTAAGTCTGTCTGTCTTTCTTTCTTTCTTTCTTTCTTTCTTTCTTTCTTTCCCCACTTCCTGGTACAGAGTGGATGCCGGCAGATCACCCGATCTTCCATTTGTTTACTTGAATGCTACTGGTATGATCAAGAACTACAAACCCATGCAGGTGGTGACTGCGTGCAGCTTCGACATGTACGCCTTCCCATTTGACACCCAGAACTGCAGCCTGACTTTCAGCAGTGCCTTGCACCCAGGTGAGCTGAGCTGCAGTCATGTAGGAGAGTCAGGGCTCAAGCTCGGAACCCAGAACCTGAGGGTTGGGTGATGGTGCTGCACAAACGGAGTCCCAGCAGAAGGACCAACAGGAAGCCTAGCCCAGTTCAACCATCTTTTAACAAGAGGTCAGAGTAAATCAGGTGATGCATCAACTCGTATGTGGGCCTCCAGTCAGTCTTGCTGGATGTTTTTAGCCACAAGGAGTCTCTGCTGCTGTTGCTCCTTGTGGTGGCTGCGGTGGATCACCTTTGCATGACTCTTCACTTGTCTTGATTCACCATGTCCTTAACAACAGGAGTTGGAACAAGCCAAGGGTGGAAAGATGACCCTTGAAACCACATAGGCACTGACTGAGTAAAGACTCAGAGAGGTTGGATACCAGTAGCTCACTTTACATTGTTTACAGCGATTTTCCTTCATGTCCCACTCAGTGCAAGATGTGGATCTTGCCTTATGGAGAAGCTATGAGGAGATCAACAATGATCGACAGTTGTTCCTGGATGATGGAGAATGGGAGCTGGTCTCTGTGCTGTCGGAGCGTAGCATTCTGCAAACCCAAACTGGAAGCTTTGCCCAGGTTCAGTTTAACGTACGTATTAGAAACCTCTCTTTCTTTGTAGTCTTCTTCCCTTCCTCTCCTTGTCGTTCTTTTTTTTTTGTGTTCATGCCATAAGAACATAGCAGGAAGCCTGTTGAATCAGGTCCAAGTTCACATAGTTGAGCATCCTGCCTCCATGATGCCCCCAAACAGGACTTTGAGCCTGTAGCTTTCTTCTGCTGTTGCTCCCTAGGAACAGGGTATTCTTTGGCTTCCTGCCTCTGAACATGGAGGTTCCACAGAGCCAACATGACAAACCTATCTGGTTCCTTAGTTTGTCTGATCTCCCTTTTAAAGGTTTCTAAGGTTGCAAATGTGCACTTACCTGGGAGTAAGCCCCATTGACTATAAAGGAATTCACTATTGAGTAGACATGCATAGGATTGGGCTCTATGCTAGTGACCATCTCAACATCTTGTGCAATCAGAAGCCATGTAGGGTTTTTTTCCTTCTGTTCTGAATCTATAAGCAGTCATGAAATGACCCTGAGTTCTAGAATTATGAGCCAGGAAGAAGAACTTCTTTCTACCCACTTTCTCCACACCCAACCTCATATTAGAAACATGTTCCTATCATTCACTGGAACCAGGGTTCATCCCATGACATTGATGGGAATGGGGCATACCTTCTCCTACTTGGCTTCCCAGAGGCAACTGTGGGTCTTGGTGGGAAACAGGATGCTGAATCTATTGGGCCTTGGCCCTAATAATAATAATAATAATAATAATAATAATAATAATAATAATAATAATAATAATAATAATACAGGTATTCTATACCGCTTTTCTTGGTCCTCAGTTTTCTCCTTAGACTTTATTCAAGGCGGTTTACATAGGCAGGCAATTTTAAAATCCCCGTAGGGATTTTTACAATTTGAAAGAAGGTTCTATCTTTCAAGAAACCACAACATTCAGGTGTTTCTTTCTTGATCTGGCCACACATTCTGGCCTCCATCCTCCCACGCTCAGAGCAGATGGAATAGCTCGGCTCAGCTTGTCAGCTGCTTCAAGGTCGCACGGTGCCGGTGGCCTCGAACTGGCGACCTTCGGATGTTATCTTCAGGCAAATGGAGGCTCAACCCTCTAGACCAGACCTCCTGCCCAGTCCTGATCCAGCAGGACTATTCTATTCTCCTGGCTGATGTATGTGGCATTATCATCACTTTTGGCACAATTCTATGGATATGAAGTAGTTATATAATTATAATATAAATTTACAGTCAGACCACCACAGGGTATGATACCGCTTTGTGAACTTTTAGTTGAAAAGCGGTATATAAATACTGTTGATTGTTGATTGATATGTAGCCTTGCACATGCCTGATCTTGTCTGATCTTGGAAGCTAAGCAGGGTCAGGCCTGGTTAGTATTTGGATGGGAGACTGCCTGGGAATAGCGGGTGCTGTAAGCACTATAGTCTTTCGAGACTGAAGGTTGCCAACCAATAGTCAGACCAATTTAAAATTACTCTTGGGACAGCACTGAGAGTGATAAAATGATAAGTAGGTCAGACCTGTTTGCAAATGGTCCCACATATCCCCCAGATGGAGTTCCAGCTCCTTAATAAGGAAGAAGCCGGTTTATTTTGCAGGTAAACATCAAAACCCAAACGGGCAAATAAATGTTTCAATGCACACAAGGTGCTGCACAGGCCTTTAAAACTTTATCAGGTCCTTCTGGAGGTATGCAGGAGGGACGGATCTAATTTGTCCATGTCATTCACTGGAGGGGAGAGAAATGTGCTTTTTGTTTTGATGAGCTTCCTGACTAAGAGCAAACACCTCATTAATTTTAAAGCCATCAACCCACAAACTTTATTAATGCTCGAGTGCGAAATGAGAGAGTTCCAAGGGAAGGCTGCCAACTTCTGTGGGCTGAGAGGAGGCATGCAACACGGAGAAGGCAGATATGCAGGTTGCTCCAGAGCCTCTTTGAACCTCTCTGGAGTGTCACAGGGCTCTAGGCAGCGGGTCGGAGAAAGAAATCTCTTGCACAACTGCTTCCCAGTTCTCAAGAACAGAACAGCTTTTGAGCAGACCAAACGGAGCTGTCATCTCTAGATTTTCATCCCTTGCTAGGAGGGTTAAGCTTGAAAATGAAGACTTTTGACCAGACGTATGTCAACACTCACCTTGTAAATCTGGTGTGCTGGCAGAGCATGGACCTCTTTTGCCTTGCGCCTCTGAGTACTTGCATTCAGCTGCATGCTTCTGTGACATATGAGCAGTACCTGAGTGTGTAATGCACATGTCAACATCCTTCACAAACATGCATGAATTTAAGCCACATCCCAGGTGCTTACAGCTCACAGACGTGTCGAGAAGCCAGATGCTTGCATTAAGCCCGGCACAAGCAGACACCAAACTTTTGGGGATCTATTTTGTTCTTTACTAAGACCTCCATCAAGCTGAGACAGGTGCAAATGAGTGCTCAGGGGTGGCAGAGCCAGAAATAAAATGGGTGAACCAGGTTCCCCCCTCCGCCTCATAAGCCCATACCCTGGAATGACCTGCGGGTACAAATTCAAATCTATCTCTTCTGGATCAGGAATTCTCATAGCCTAAATTGGTGGGGGGGGGGGAAAGCCTTTTGCTGTGGCTCTTTCAAACTCACAGCAAGTCAGAAACCTTTGCTAATCTAATGCAAACCATCCACCAATGTACCAGTGATTGCCTTCTTCTCACTCTGCACTGCAGATTTGCACCATATAAGGGAAGCCAAGGAAATGATCCCATAATAACAACTTGGAGGCAAGAGACACCCCTCACACTTCAGCCCAAGAGACTGGCAGCAACAGCAGAGGCTGCCTGCCTCCCACCTGCCTCGCCAGCCCTTACCAGTTCCATAGTCTGTTTGCAGAACAAATAAACCAAATTCAGCGGTGAAGCTGTGTGGGCATGCTGGTCTCTGCTTGTGTCATGAAGGCAGCCATGCAAGATGGAGTGCTGGTGGGGTTCTCTGCCGAGAAGACAATTGGCACCTCACCTTGGGTAATATTCCATCTCCAGCATGCAGCTGCTGAGTGGGCACTGAATGAGATTGATTCCCTTCATTAGCGCCAATGGGCTGCAAATACCTTTTGTGTACTTATTATTACCTGGCGTTAATGGATAATGAAATGGTGGCATAATATTGCTAACACCTGAAGGGTGTCTAATGGCAGGCACGGCTAAATCGAAAGTCTTCTCTCTTTTTGCATACTTCTTTTTGCTGGGGAATATAAAGGCAATGAGCGTTCCTGCCTGTGAGATGGGATAGGTGGGGATCTGACTGCTGCAATGGCCACAGGTGTGATTTCAGGACCAAGGACAGCTCTCCAGGAAAATGGCCAGACAGAGGAGCTGATCTGATCGTACAGACTCTGAATTTTGAGGTGGATGGTTATTCGCTTCAGATCCTGTTAGGGCATGCCTAAAGGAAGGCTAAAACCTTGGGTAGACATCTAGAAACCTGGGCATAAGGTGGCAATCCTATGCCCACGTTCCTGGGGGTATACAATGGGACTTACTTCTGAGTAGGCATGCATACGATCTGTGCTGTAAGTTTTCTAGGATTCCATTTTGTTTTTGGCTTCCTATAAAACTTACAGCACAATCCTATGCATGTCTACTCAGAGGTAAGTCCCATTGTGCCAAGAAGTCATAAGAAGACATCAGCTGGATCAGACCAAAAGTCTATTAATTCAGTATTCTACAGAAAACTAGGTACCTCCCCTGGGAAGCACACATGAAGACAATAGCTCACCTACTGTTGCTACCCATCTTGCACACATGGAGTTTCCATAGAGTCATCATGACAAGTAATAACCATTAAGGGATCCCACCTTTTCTGTGAATTTGCCTGGTTCTCTTTTCTAAGTTAGTGACCATCATCACATCTTGTGGGAGCAAGTTCCTTAGCACATCTGTCTGCACAGAAACCACCTGAAAACCGGCACCACCCGCCTGGCTCAAAGAGTCAACGCAGATAATACTGGGTTAAATAGATGACTGACCTGAGGCAGAATGGGACAATTCCTTATTTCTGAGTTTGTGTTAACAATGACCACTTTCCCTCTTTGAATTTCCCCCAGATTGTCATCTGCAGGCGCCCCCTGCTCTATGTGGTCAGTTTGCTGATCCCCAGCATCTTAATGGTAGCTGTAGACCTCGGAAGTTTCTACCTACCCCCAAATTCAGGCTCAAGGATAAGTTTCAAAACCAGTGTGTTGGTGGGGTACACTGTCTTCAAAGTCAACATGGCGGATGAGCTACCAGTGACCGCAGGCAGCACTCCTCTGATCAGTGAGTAGAGCCAGGCAGCACCCTGATAGTGTCTTATTTCTTTCATTAATTTTTGAATAGAACTTCCAGGTATTCAAAGTGCTACAGGTACACTGTCACAGTCCTCACAAGTGTGCAAAGTAGATTACTGTTCCCATATTGCAGAAATGATGATGTGCTGTGGAGCCCATGTTATGCAGCATCATCAAATGTCCATGAACAGTGGTTCCCAAACATTTTAGGACCAGGACCCACTTTTAAAAACTACTGGGTGCCACCTAGCTTTACAAGACTTAAAAAGAAAAGATCTAGAAGGAAATAATATTCATTTATTTGTTTATTTACTTACAAGTAATAACCAGAAAAAGACAAACATTTATCTCCTTATATTTGCTCTTGTTTGCAAACTGCAGGAACTGACCTCTTTGTGGGGCAATTAGCAGCTTTCTGATTTTTGAAGAGCCTCAAAACTTGAGGCAATTAATTATCTGATCTTTCCACCTTCAGGGTTTTCATGGGAGGCTCTGCTACTCAACCCACCAAAAATCAAGTCTCGACCCACAGTTTGGGAATTGCTGGTCTTGAGTCTTCATGCTTTTCCCAACAGAGACTTTTAGGAGAGCAGACACGCTTGAAAAGGTGATGGGCCCAGTCTGTCCATAAAGTGGAATGAGATGGAAGTATCTTCAGACAGCAGAATGAATTGTGCCTCTTCAGACTGCACATTTATGGACCCCCCTCCCCCACAAACAACCCATACTTTACAATTACTCATACTTTACAAGTAGTCTGGCCTAGAAGATTTTTATGAATGAGAATATTCAGCAAATGGTATTTTCACTAGTAACTCTGCTAATTGGGTAAGAGGCACTTTTTCAAGTGGGTGCTCCTTTTTTTAGCAGGGGGAGAGTAACTGGCCCACCTCACCCCAGCAGTGTCTGTTCTGGTGGCTGTCTGCTGGTATTCATTTGCATCCTTTTAGATTGTGAGCCCTTTTGGGACAGGGAGCCATTTAGTTATTTGATTTTTCTCTGTAAACTGCTTTGTGAACTTTGAGTTGAAAAGCAGTATATAAATACTGTTAATAATAATAATAATAACCTGGAGTGATACAATCCACTCTAGCATCTCACTGTATGGCAAGCAGACACCATGCTTCAGTTTGTTCACTGCAAGGTTTGCAGAGGCAAGACCCAGGGTCTGATATCTTGGAAACTTGCATCTTCCTCTGAGAGGTTTTTCAGGTGCTTCTCATTCCACTCTGGTCCTGAAGGATTTGGGAGCTATGTGGACCCCCCCCCCCACCATATCCGGGTTGATGACCTTGGCTCTTGTGGCTGTTGCCAGAGAAGTCAATACCTACCTGTGGGATCTGGTGGTTCCTGAACCCCACTGCTTTGCCTTCCCTCTGTTTCAGGCATCTTCTTCACCGTCTGCATGGCCCTTTTGGTCCTCAGTTTGTCCAAGGCCATCTTGATCATCAAGTTCTTCTACCTGGGCGAAGATCGTATTCGGAAGCAACTCTTCACTTCCTGCTGTTATCTGGGCACTGGTGAGCAAGAACCAGAATGTTCCCAGGCTGCCAGGAATCCAATGGAAACAGCCAATCCCATTTCAGGTACAGAAGGCCATAAAATAAACCTGTATAGAGCAGTGGTTCTCACACATTTAACACTGGGACCCACTTTTTAGAATGAGAATCTGTTAGGACCCACTGGAAGTGATGTCAGGACCAAAAGTGACATCATCAAGTAGGAAAATTTTCAACAATCCTAGGCTACAATCCTACCCACACTACCCAGGAGTAAGTCCCACTTACTATCATTGATAAAAGAATATACATAGTAACTTGTTAAAAGTACAGGTCTATAACATTTCCCCAAATGCAGTCACATACCATGGTAGCATCAAGTCTAATATATTAAAAATAAAATATTAAAATGAATGGGGACCCACTTGAAACTGACTTGTGACGCACCTAGTGGGACCCGACCCACAGTTTGAGAAACACTGGTATAGAGGTTTATAAATGCTCTGAATATCCGTTGATGGAAAGTAGCAACAAGAGAGGGCTGTCACCTTTGTCTCCTTCCTTATGGGCTTCCCAGAGACACCTGGTTGACCACTGTGGGAAGCTGGAGAAGATGGACCTTTGGACTGGCCCAGAAAGGATGTTCTTAAGGACTGACCAAATATAAGCTCTTGCACCATGTTGCACAAGGGAAATAAAGCAAAATACTTGTCATCTGTAGGGTGAGGCTGCAATCCTAACCACACTTTCCTGAGAGTAAGCCCCATTGAAAAAAATAGGACTTACTTCTGAGAAGACCTGGTAAGGATTGTGCCCTGAGTTGTGTAAGGAATAAAAATAAAGATGTCTTCATTCATCCCTCCTTCCCTTCAATATGCTGTTTCCCTGCAATGGTTTTACTTTTCTACAGAGACCTTACTGAGCAACGAAACATCAAGTGTGAAAGTCCATGAACCTGCAATAGATCCACTCCAGATGAAGAAGATCTTGAAAGAGCTTCTCCCCATCAGCTTCCACCTCCAGGCACTGGATGATGCTGCCCAAGAGGAAGGAGATTGGCTCACTCTCTCGTACAAGGTGGACAAGCTCCTCTTCCGGGTTTACCTGCTGGTTCTGGCAGGGTATGCAGTCACACTGGGTTCTCTCTGGATGGCCTGGGTTACTCAGTAAAGGCAGCTGGGCAGGGCTGTTGAACTCTGCACTGGCTTGCCCTTTGGGCATCTGGAGTCTCCTTTCCAGTGGTGCAGTTCTGTTCTCTTATTGATGCTGGATAGTGCAGTTGAAACCTGTACGTTGCCTTGTGAACCAGAGGCATTCCTTCAAATTTCTGTCTGCTCCCAGCTTTGCTTTGCAGAAAAGGAGATGAACTGGGCCCTCTCCAGCTAAAGGTTCTCTCTTGGGCCACAGGGCTGGGAGGAGATTTCCTGAGGTCTTGGAGGCCCTACCAGTCAGGGAGAGCAGCACTGGGCTAGATAAGCCACCCATTTATTCAAGGTAGCTTCATACATTGGTCAGGTGCTGAACACTACTTAAATTGCCCTGCCCTGCCACCTCAGAACAATAATCCCCTGCATATGGTCTGCTGCTGCTCCTGGTTGCCGGCACCTGAAGTCTCAGCTGCTGTATTCCATGGCTTGCGCAGCGCATCAAAAACAACTCATACAAAAGTATATACAGAACTGTGATGACCACAGCTGGGGCATCATCAACCATGAGGAACAGTTGAGAAAGATCTGGGGAAAGCCCCTCCCCCCAGCACATGAAAGAGGTCCCTGTTAGAGAAATGGCCATCAGAGGAGGGCTTGCATGGGCGCTGGCAGTTCTTTAGGTAGAACACCTGTGGGCAGCTACTCCCCGGAAAGAAGGCTGGGCAGAGGTTCTCAGTTGCCCAATTATGGCCTAGGCAAAGAAGGTCTCTTGGTAGGATTGTGCTTGCTATGTATGCAGCATGGTTTCTAGGCAGGGGTGGGAAAGAAAGAAAGACCCCTGCCTGAGACCCCCCCCAACTGGTCACTCCCAGTCATTGTGGGCCTCACTGAGCCAGATGGCCTGCAGCAGCTCCCCAGGTTCCCACCCAGGCCTGTCCTGTCCATGCATGCTCTGCCCAGCTAAATTTGCTTTGCAAGATGGCCAGTCCAGAGATGCCTTTCCTCTGCTGCTGCTGCCTCCATTAGCGCTCAGCGCTAATTGTCCATGAAATGCTCCTACTGCCACTAATGAAACACGGAGCGCCAGGCAGTTTTCAAATCACCTTCTCCAATGAGTTCCCCACCACCCACCGCCCGCCCGCCCCTCCCGGCCGCCTTCAGCTCACAGAAAGGAGGCTGGGAGCAGCTGCAGGGCTGCAGCAGTAGGAGCGCTTCCCAGGACCATCCCTCTGGCACTGCCCACCGGCGTAGTCTGGCCGTGCTGGGCTGCCTGCTCCTTGTGGTGCTCAACCTGCCAGAATTCTCAGTGCCCAGCATTGCAAGGTGCATCCAGCCCCCAGGGCAGGCCGACAAGCACGTTGCTTCTCCCTTTCATTCCTAAGCAATTCCTGTGGCGGCAGCTGCTGTCTGGGAAGCTGGCCTTTGGGATAAGCGTTCAGTGCACGCCCATTGTCACAGATGCACCGGCACTGGAAAATTGGATAGGGTTGGGCCCTTAACTGGGTTCCAAAAAGGGCCTGGAAGGAGACGCCTTTATAAAACAAGCACTGGAAATGAGGTTCATTATAGCCCAGCTGAAGCATTGGTTGCACTGGGTCTCAGGCTGCCTGTTTTGCTTGCTTTGCAGAGGTGGAGGCTCAGCCCCTGAGTCTTGGGAATGGAGAGGCTGATGCAAGAGAGCCTGTGACTTGTAGCTACAGTACAACATTACAGTAGGGTTACTGAGGACCAAGGTGATGCTGACAGCTGCATGGAAATCAGTGGGTTCTGAGGAGGAGCTTAAAGGATGTAAGAGCAAAACCTGTAGCTCGGCGGTCGTGCTCATGGTTTGCATGTTCAGGATCCTGAGACCTGCCCCTAGCTTCTCTAGTTAAAAGGGACTGGTAGCAAGTGATAGGTACGACCACTGCCTGAGATGCTGGACAGAGTCGTTGCTAGTTGCACCTGGCAATACTGAGATAGAGGGACCAGTGATCTGACTCACCCTAAGGCAACTTCATGTGCTCATGCAGAAGAGGGGGTTTCATGGAGGTATATGGGGAAGCAAGGGGGAAAGGACAGAGTTGCTTGGGGGAGCAGGGGCCTTGCTTCTACTCCTTGGAGAAAGCCAAAGTGTTCCATCATGATACATGCCACATCAGAGCATTCTGTTCTCGGGTGGAGAAGAAGGGCTTAAACACTGCAATTCTGGCTCTGCAGAAGTTGATAATTCAACAATGAAATACAGTAGAATTCTGCTTGCCTTCCATCCATTCATCCCCCCTCCCCCAGATGTTATTCACTGGTCTTGCTTGCTTTTATTATTAAAGATGTGAACACAACTTTGGAAAGTTTTCTTATAGCTATAATAAATTCTGATTTCCTGAACAGCATGGAAATAAATTTGGAAGCCATTGCATGCCTCTTTTCTTCATCATACTCACTTGTAAAGCTTGGGAAATTGCAAGGTAGAAAAAAAAGCCATGGATCAGCTCAACCCTGATAATAATTTTTTAAAAAAGGTCCTTGAAAAGCAACTGAGAGCCCAATCCTATCCAACTTTCCAGTGCCGGTGCAACTGCAATGCAACTCTGAGGCAAGGGAACAAATATTATCTTACCTTGTGGAGGCCTCCACAAACCCCTTAATGTAGATTAAACCCTCCCACCACAGAATGCAGCACACATCCCATTGGCACAGCTACACCGGAGCTGGAAAGTTGGATAGGATTTGGCTCTGAGTGTTTTTTTCACCTTCCAGCCACAAATACAGGAGAACCTTGAGGCTGAGAAGGCCTGTCGTCAGTGGAGTAGCTAGAGGGGGTACAAAGCACTAAGTCTTGCAGGAAGCCTCACTGTGGTGTGCAAGCAGCCCCTCCCTCTCCCCTTCTGAGCCAGGTGAGGAGGTGAATGCTTCCATTTTGCTCCCAAAGCTAGGAAGGGCTAGAAAGGGGAGGGGCTGCTTGCATGCTGTGGTGAGGCTTCCTGCAAAACTTAGTGCTTTTTACACCCTCTAGCTACACCACTGCCTGTCATCTTAGATCTCTGTAAACATTAAAACTCAACCCCACTACTGTTGGGTCAAGCCAACCGGAAAAGAAAGAACAGGACAAAGGTGGGGGGAGGGGTCAAAAGAGTGTCAAGAATCTCAGCATGATCATTTTTGAAAGCTAAACTTTACTAATGTGGATCATCTGAAAATACACGCAGAGATTGTGTGTCTCTTGGTCACACTGGGCTGTATGGGGCAGTGCATCCTCCTCTCCTCTAGGGAATGCCTGCTTCCACTATTGCCATCCCCCCCCCCCTATATAAATGAATGGCTCATTTCCAGAGAAATTCTGGGGGGTGGAACTGCTACAGTCAAGGTAAAAATTTGCAGTCACTGGTATCTGAGCCCCTCCCCACCTCAATTCAGTTCCATATTACAGCCATGATAGCTAAATGATTGCTTCAGGTCCAAAAGCTCTGAATACCAGTGTTTGGGGGTTGCAAATAGTGAGAGAGGTCTTCTCTAGTTTCTCCTGTTGGAAAGAAGATGCTGGACTTACTAATCTAGCCAGGCTCTTCTCCTGCATAAATAAATGAGAATCATTCACATTCGTAGGAGAAGTAAATATATGTGCATATGGGTCACTTTATGTAATTTAGTTCTGCACCATCACCCCCTGGGGGCTGGGGATAAGAATAGGTCCTCGGTTTGGCTGCACTTGTCGTAAGAGGCGACTAAACAGCCACCGGGTAGATGGGACTCGTCAGCCTGGGAAGGCAGCTCATCTGAGAGAAGGAAAACTCTGATCCCAAACCTCCACTGCCTTGTGGCTACATCCAGTTATGGAAAAGGCTTCAGGAGTCAACCTCGAGGCAAAATCCGGAGCCAGAGTCCCTGAGGCAGTTCATGGCTGAACACAGCCACGTTCTGGCAACTCCTGCAACGCCGCTGGAACCATCCGTATTGGCCTCTGCCTTTCCATTGGACCATTTCAGCGACGTGGAGAGGGGGGATTTGCTGCATGGGTAGCAGCCTCTCCTCCATACCTACTTTACCCAGGCTTCGCGCTCTGGAGAGGACACTCTGTTCCAGAACCACCATTCAGAGCGCGACACCGTGGTCTTCCGAGACTGAAGGATGCCAGCTGTCACCACCCCCTCTCCTTCTTGCATCACCCCCTCCATTTTTGAGCCTCCTGGGCTTTCTGGCTTTCGTGACTTACTCAGTGGTTTCACTAACCCCATCTCAGTTCTTGCTGGTTTGCTCCAAGGCTCATCTATAAATGGATGGCCAGTAGCTGGAGCCACAATGACACGCACTTGCACACCTCCTGCACATCATGCTCAGCATTCCTGCCTCCAAAAGTCCAGGGCCTTGCCAGCCAGTGTGCTTCACTTCCCAGCACCCGGCGTAGAACCTGCCCCAATGAGGGCTCTGAGTCTAGTTCCCCTCCCCACCAGGACCACCAGGAGTTTCGGGTTTCCTGACACAGCAGAAGAGGCCTATCCCTGACGCGCCCTTTGCCGCCCCCAAACCCCGGGCTGCGAGTGCCACAGGGCTCCCTGTGCTCTTCCTCTCCCAGGCCGTCCCTATTTGCAATGAGTTATTTACCTAAGGAGACATTTATGGCTTCATAATTAGCACGACAATGTCGTGCCTGGGAAGGCGGAGACGGGCTGCCTCTGAGCGAGGGAGCAAAAACCCATCAGAGTCTGAAATGACCCATGACAGGCATTCGATTAGCAGGCGGTGTCGTGGCGCGCCAAGCCCCCCCACTCACTGCCCCACTCAGCCTCCTGCCAGCCAAGGGCTCTCAGCTTTCTGCAGAGCAGATCAGGGAGGGCAGCAGCCCTTGTATTGCTGCTTCATTTGGCAGCCCCATAAAGCGGAATTACAGCACCGTCGTCGTGCCCAGGGGCCAGGGAAGGAGAAGTCCACGGCGTTCTGGGGGAAGCTGCTCCAGTGATAGCGCAGCACATTTACAGCCCCCTGAGAGGTACTCTCTGCCTCCCCAAATGAGTCGCATTAGAGAAGAGGCCACAGTGGGAAAGAGACAAGAAAGAATGAAGAAGCCCAAGAGCAGGCAGAAGTGCCGGCCGCAACTGGGTGGTGTTCCAGACGCACTCGCTGGGACAGTGCAAGTCGCTCCGTGCACAATGGGCTGCAGTTGAAACAACTCTGGTTCACACAGATACAGGTGCAGGCACTGGTTTCTCAGAGGTTGCTCTTTTCCGGGGTCTTCACTCCTGCTGCTGCTTGGGGAAATTCCGCCTGAAGGACTGGAAGACCGTTTGCAGGAGGAATCCTGCAGCCACTTTTCGATGGGGGCACCCCACAGCACAGCCCCCGAATGCACGGGAGCAGAACTGCACAGAGCCTTGCCAGGGAACATTCATGCCCAGGTGGATCAAAACTCACATGACGGTCCAGTGGTAGAAGTGCCTGTGGGCCAGGCTAGAGGTGGTGTGGCAGATGTGAGGTGTATTCTGACTTTTCTTCCACCTGAAACATGGCTGCTGTAGGGAGAAAGTGCTCAATCTTTTCCCCTCCCACTGTCTGATGATAATCAGCCTCCTCCTCCTGCTTTTTCCCCTCCAGGAAAAGGTGGAGGACTCCATAGATACCTCCTACCGTGGGCGGGAAAGGTGTTTCAGGAAACCAGTATGATCACAGGAAGAGCCAATGCATTAAGTACCCAGATTCCTCTGCTGCTCCTCTGATCAAATTCACAGACACCCCCCACCCCTACATACCTTTGAACAAAAAATAAACCCATCTGGAGATGGTTCTTGGATTACATGGTTTGGTCCTCAGCCCCAGACCATTCACCAAGGCTCCAGAGCAGGGGGATCATCACGGTCTGTGGAAGCAAAGCCCCAAGCTGTGCAAACTGACATGAGGGCCTTCCCACCTCACATATCCTCTCCTGCCCGATATCCTTCAAAAACCCATTAGCCTTTATGGGAAGCTTGTCTCAATCAATGAAAGCAATGGCTGGCTAGGCTGCCATTTACAAACCTCTGTTGCACCTCAGACAAGCTGAGGATGTGACCTGAACCCCTTGAGGCCAGGAGGTGGTTTTAGCAGGCCCACCAATGGTGCTGGCTACAGAGCCGTCCTTGCAGAAGAGATCTCAGAGGGACTCAGAGCATGAACCCACCCCTTCTTCCCTACTTGCTCGGGGAGGAGGTTCCATGAAAATTGTGGTTTGGCTAAGAACAGAGCCCTAACAGATTGGCCTGGCACTTGGAACAGTGATGTAATGTGTCACGTGATGTTGTGACATCACTTCTGGGTTTCCCCAGAGAAGGGCGTGCTTGTGGTGGCCACTTTGCTGGGAGCCTCCACAAGAGAAGGAACAGGGTGTACAAAGCCAGCAGTGTCTCCTCTGTAACTAGGGTGGAGCCTGAGGGCAGTCATGTGCACCCACTTGGTGGAGCACTTGCAGCAGGTTTCCTTCAGGTTCTGCCCTACTTACAGCTCTGGGAGGAATTCTGCAAGGAAACACTGAGGGATGACACCAGCACCATTTGATGAGCGCTCCAGAAAATCTTCAAGTGTTTGTTTCTCTCTCTCTCTCTCTCTCTCTCTCTCTCTCTCTCTCTCTCTCTCTCTCTCTCTCTCTCTCTCTCTCTTTCAAATGCTAATCAAGCTTGAATTTCAGCCAGGAAGATGGTTCAAAATTAGGAGGGTCATTTTGGAAATGATCTTCAAAGCGAGATGCATACCTGCCTGATTCTCACTGAGTGTGTGCCAGGTCAGAGGGAGCAGAATTCCAAATGAGTTCCTTAATGAAGAGGGGAAAACATAATTGCAATGGCAAGGGAGGACGAGGTGATTAAAATCCAAGCACTCCCAGATCACCCAGAAAAATCTTACTGGTATTTGAGAAGTGCAAGCAACAGCTCTCTAGGACAATGGTGAGAAAAAGACCCATGGCAGCTCTCAAATCATCTCCTTGACAATTCCATGCAACTCAACAGTTTTGCTCCAGCAAATAGGAGCTGGTCCAAATGCGTGGAGCTTTTCATTTACTCTATGCGTGTTGTTGCTATGCATTTAGGAGGACCCTGGTTCAGCCCATCCATACATGGCATATCAGTTGAAAAGAGTTCAGAGGTGGTAGAAAAAAAAGACTGTACCACTTGAGACTCAATCACAACTTGGGGTGCAATGGGGGGATCCATGCTGGGTGGTGAGCTGGGCTGCCTCAAGCTCCCAACGCATATTCACACTTGCAAGACGCTACTTGCATCTGCATTTGTCGAAAGATAAGAATATATGGCCTTAGAGCTTTTATGGCATCTGTGTCCCCTTGAGCCAGATTTTGCCAAGATTCTCCTCCAGACCCAGCTCATGACATCAGTTACTTTGGGCAGGCGCAGAGAAAAAGGAATTAGGGGGTGTAGGAGGTCCATCATCTTCCAGAAACTTTGGAACCAAACTGTGACAGGACTTCATTTGGACACAAAACTTGGGAATTGGCTCGTTTGCTCTGAGACAGCCACGTTCTCTGCAGCCCAAAAAGGGCTCCTCTTCTAAGCTTGGCAGTCTCTAGGTACCAAGTTTCTTTGATTTCCCAGAAAACCAATTACTGAACTGCAGATTAGAGAGCTAATAAAATCCCATTATACCATTTTCAGAAAGTAAATCTGATCAAGATGCTGCCAATTTGTCTTTGATGGTCCACAAAGAAGACATCCATTCCAGCGGGCATCCTGTTAACAGCTCGAGATGGATGGGGCGAGAGCCTGTACGCAAGGGTAATACGAAACGGCGATCTATTGGGCTAATTAGATATTCAAAATGAGCAGGGCCCAAAAAACCCTTTTAAGAGCAGCACATAAACCCCATCAGCATTCATATTGTCTGCCACATAGGTCAGAAATCTATGGCCCCCACATCAGCTTCTCTCCCCTCTCTTTCCCTCAGTGTCCAAACAGGTAAACACATAATGAGGGCATACAACCTTCCCTTGTATTGGGGATCAGGCTCTCTGTCCATGTAGCTCAGACTCCAGGGCTCCAGATGGGGAGAGTTCTCCACTGTCTCAGGCAGGACTCGCAAATCCTTTTTACTGGTGATGATGAGGATGAACATGGACCCACCATACACAAATCAGGTGTTCCACCATTCATTGAGAGAGCTTCTTGAGGGAGGCACGCCTGGCCCAGACACACTTTGCCTTAGGTAGGGCCTTGGACTGGATTAAATAAATGACTTTAACGTTTAACCAGGTTCACGTTTCACCAGCTGGGCTGTAAGCTCCAGTGTTGTGTTCCTTTTTGACTGATGCTGCTAAATTGCACAGATGGCATTTGGG